>NW_009954704.1:7499-46377 GCF_000747805.2 Chaetura pelagica
CTCACGACCCCCCGCGCATTCTCACGCTCTCTCGCGCTCCCTCGCGCACTCCCCCACTAGCTCGCGCTCCCCCGCGCACTCTCACGCTGTCTCGCGCATTATCACGCTCTCTTGCGCTCCCTTGCGCACTCCCCCACTAGCTCATGCTCCCTCGCACACTCTCGTGCTCCCCCACGCACTCTCACGCTCCCTCGCGCATTCTCATGCACTCTCACGCTCTCTTGCGCTCCCTCCCCGACTAGCTCTTGCTCCCTCGCGCACCCTCACACATTCTCGCGCTCCCCCGCGCATTCTCACCCTCTCTCGCGCTCCCTCGCCCATTCAGTCACACTCACACTCATTCACACCCCACTCTCTGTCACTGAGCCCGCACTCGCACCCCTATTCTCTCACACTCACCCCTCACTCACTCCCTCTCAGCCACCATTCATACTCCCACCCCACTCACTCTCTCACGCCCCCACTCTAGCACTCCCTCAGCCCCGCTCACACTCAGCTCCACACACACTGACTCACACCTCACTCACTCTCAGCCCCCACTCACGCTCACGCCCCCAACTATCACACACTTGCACCTCCTCTCTCACACTCACACCCTCACACTCTCCCCCCACCTCACAGTCACACTCTCCCCTCTCTCCTTCCACTCACTCTCACACCTGCCCACACTCTCACACTCTCTCCCCCGACGCCCTCACACCCCCCATTCACCCACTCCCCTTTCTCTCACACACCATCACTCTCATTCATGCCCTCCACTCACTCTCACACCTGCCCGTACTCTCTCTCTGACACACACTCGCCCCCACTCCCTCTCACACACTCACCCCCACCCTCCCACTCTCTTCCTCACGTTCACCCACACTCTCACCCCCACTCCCATTCCCTCACACCCTCACACTCACTCCATCAGACGCACTCTCCTCTCCCTCCCCTTCACACTCTCTCCCTCACATTCACTCCCACTCTCACACACGCTCCCACTCCTACTTACACACTCACACACCACTCTCCCTTACCTTCACCCTTAATATGATGGGAACTCACCTGACTCAGTATTCCCAAGCTTGGCTCTGCCGTTCCCAGTTCCTAGAGCTGTGCTACAGGGACAGACCAGGTCCAGGACAGGCCAAGTGCTGCTGCCTCCTTCCTGTCTGGCTTCCGTCGGGCACGGGACCGTGGCAGGGGATCAGCTGGTATTTCCTGAAGAGACACACAAGAGTTCAGTCACCTTTCTGTGAGGAAGGGTTCCCAATGGCATTGACATCAGTCCAGAACAGCTCCCAATGTTGCCCTTGTACAAGGATGGATCTCAGAGATGCAGGTTCCTCAGGGCAGTCTGAATTACTGTCAGAACAGAACTGCCCCCAGGTTTTTGCTTTCTTCGCTCTTCTAGCCCTTCCTGCTTCCAGTCCTTGCCAGCATCTCTACCCCACCAACGTGTCTTTCAGGCTTCACTATTGATCCATTTGAGAATGGAAAAGAATCCCAGAGGTAGAAGGCACCGACACGGAGTCCACTCATTTTAACCCAGTGTGCCATTTGACTGTGAAAATTTTACCTTCCTGTGTTTAGAATGGAAGGAAGCTCTCCAAACACCCCCCAGAAAAACCAAAAATGCTGAAAGAGAAAATTGCCTGGAAGAAGAACACACAGGCAGGACACCCGCCCCGCAGTGCCTCATCGCTCTCAGCCAGCATCACATCAGAGCCTTCATCCTAACCCACCGGACACGCCACCTTCCAGCAGCTGACAAAAGAGGGCAGCAGAGACTCCTTAACTGTCCCCATGACCTGCTCCAATAACAGCACTGAGCAGTTTGCCTTTTAGCCCAAGTGTTGGGCCCTTGCCCTTCAGCACCAAACACCAAAGCCCTTCCAGGATGGGCCATGTCATTTTAGTGCCCAGTGTCTGAGAGGAACTAAACAATTGCTGGGACTGCTTTTGCACTGGTTTTCCGCTACTTTTCTGCTAGACTTGATGAGCAAAAGGGTTTCTAGACTGTCCCCAACGTATTAAATAAAAACAGGCAACCATTCCAAACATTATGACATTAAACATCCTCTTCTATTCTGCATTCTAAAACCAAATTGCTCCAACTGTGCTGTTAAACACCACAGGCAGCGGGGATGAAGAACTGGAGCAGCCTGGAGATTATTCTTGGGCCCTGTCAGCAGCACGTCTGCCTGCAACAAGGAATACCTGTATCCATATGCTTCCTGTCAGCCTCTCTGACAGATGCAGCACTGAGCCTGCGCTTCCAGCAGACAGAGAGAGAGTAAATGATATCTCAAGCTCCTCTTTGTCCTGATTCCCAGCGAAGGCATTAGGCAGACAAAGACAAAGGAACTGCCTGCTGCTGGGGGACATGCAGCTGCTGCAGCTGTGAGCTGATTAAGAAAAAAAAAAAAAAAGACTTTTATGTTAGATTTCTGGATTAGAATCCAGACTAAACGTATTTGTAAACAACTGGGGCTCAGTTGTCACTTGGCCTCCATGCAGATACGAGCAGTGGGTCTGGGCAGACCGGTGCTGGAAGCTCTCTAACCTCCCAGCAGCTGAACCGGCCACTAAGGCTGAGCGAAGGCATCTGCGCCGTGTGCCCGCACAGGCCAGTGGCAAACTCCTACAGCAGGATGGCTCTGTCTTTCTAATCATCTCCCAGTGGTCTAGGACCTTGCTGTCTACAAAGTGAAAACTTTGTCTTCCCAGTGACAATGCCAAAAAACCGGTACCATCATCATTGCTAAAAGGCCCAGCATCCTACATGAGAAGCAAGGCAAACAAAAGGCTGTACCAAAGAATAAACGCCTCTCTTGTGCTCCTTCTTCGTCTCTTCCTTTCTGCTTCAATTCCAGCAGAGAAAAATTTCAGGCATCTACAGAAACAAACATAGAAAAAAGATTTTACACAAATAAATATATAAGAAGAAATTAGTTTCCTAAGGCACATCCCCAGACCACACAAGGAATTCATGTCCCCTGAGATCTTTAGATAATCAGAGGCAGATAAGCAGCTCCTTAGGGGAATTATGACCCACCAGCTGTCATACAAACCTGTCTTACTGCAGCATCCATATAGTCTTCTAATGATACCTCACATATTTGGTTGAGTCTAGCTGACCGAGTCAGGTTGGAGGTTTCACCTTACCCGTTTGGGGCCAACAGAGCATTAAGCTTTTAAACTCACACATCCTGGTCGTCACTGAACCACTGTCTGTCCTGCTGTATTCCAAAGCTGACTTTGGGTGATGTCCTAATGATGTGCAATTTGAGAAATAAAACTTCACAGCTGTTAGGCAACTATGGCAGCAATGATGGTTCCAGGATAACACCACAGAAACAGGAGGTGCTACTGGTGATGTTTTTTCAGGGACGGTTTCCATAAAGCCCCTACAAAATCCTTATGCACCCATATTTGCAAATGAAAGCATTTGCTGATGTATGCACACAACTGTTTATTCTGAATACAGAACAGACATCTGCACGGGCAAAGGGATGTGTGTGCCCATGTCCTCCCAAACTTACAGAGAGACAGGCTTGATCCACAGCCACAAAAGCTTTTGGCATTATTCCTGGTGATTTCAGGGATATTTGCCCACAGATGTTATGGCCACACCACTGATATTACTCCATTGCTCCTAAATATGAAGAAGCAGCTTAACTTTTCTTTTCCTTACAGCACAGTCAGACCCATATTGAGTCACATTGGGCCCAAAGACTCTAAGAAGGGATAATCTCAAGAAGCCAGCTGATAGTCACTACAGAACTAAGCAGGAATCCCACTGTTACATACCTGCTCTCGCAGTGGATATTTGCAAGCAAAAATCAGGGATTTTTTCCACCCCCACTCCAAAAAAATCTGTTTAAGGAGAAAAAAACACCGACCATTAAAATCCACTTGTACATGTTCAAGTTTTCCAATAAAAAGAAAAATCAAAACCCTCCATAAAGCTCAAACGCTTCTCACAGTTAACATTTTGTTGCTGCTGCAGGATCCAAGTAAGTGAGTAAAACTAAAAAAACTCAAAAGTTTTTGACTTCTGTGAGTGGATACACTTTGCAGTGGGTTGTTTGTAGTTTTTTTTCCCCTAAGTCTTTAACTACTGAGAAAGCCTCCAGCTTGCCCTCAGACAGAAGAGTACCACCAGCTCTCCAGTATGATTCAAATAACCAATGAACACTTGATGCCTCTCTGTAGGACACATCTGCTTCTACCCAGGGGTTTTGGGGACTTTGATCTCCTGTCCTGTGTGCACTGGGGCATCTTCTACTTAAAATGCTCATGGTCGCCCTAGGCCAGCACAACTGCCTAAGCCAGGTTCAACTGAGAGGTCAGGTCTCAGACGGAACTGAAACCTGCCCAAGCAAACAGCAGTGACCTCCAGCACTTGAGAAGGTGGCTGATCAGTGCAGGAATGGGCACTTGTTCTGCTTTGCTAAGTCCTCTCATCGTTTCTCCTGAAAATCTGCAGTTCTCATTCTTTTGGCTTAAGCTGCTGCACTTTAATAAGACAAGTTGTTGCTCTCACTCTGCTGACTGATAAGGTTTGAAACATGGTTAATTTGCATTCAGTTGTGTGTAATCGGGCAAGGGGCTAGAAAGAATAATTTATAAAGGAGATAAATTTCTACAGATTAGCCAAGTGCCTACTGAGTGAGAATACAGCCATCTATAAGTGTTTAGAAGAATTACACAGCAAGGAAAGATAAATATTGTTGAACAAACCCCACATACACTAGGCCACTGAAGTATAACTAGGAATAAAAACAACCCAAGAAAAAAACTAGGAACACAGAAGAAAGGCTTAGCAGTATCATCAGGTAAGCAAAAAAAGAGGTCATCTCACTGTTTCTATACTTCTGCCATCACTCTAAGTTTATCATCTCAAACATCTTGTGCATTAAATATAAGCCCATAGCTTTGTGATTAGGTTACTGGCCTTGCTGAGTCTCTTCCTAATTTTCAGCCAAGCAGTTTGGGACATATGTTGTATCTCTCTCCATTTACATCACCCACGTGGAACTAACGATAACACATCCTTACTTCTCTTCCTTCATCCTGCCTAAAGTATTTATCCTTTGTCTTGGGGTTCACATGTATCTAGCTAGAGATTAAGATGAATATCTACAAATATCTGTTCCTCCCTTATGTTAGAAAGCTGCATCCAAGCAGCATGTCAGCTCATACCTTACTACTACACATGTTGTTACACTTCAAAAACATTTATATATATACACACACACACATATACACAGGTGTATATTGCTATCACTCCCTGAAGCCAAAGCTGCATGTGCATGTATATACACACAGATGTACACATGTATACAGATACATATACACACATCTCATGAAAAGATGATGTAGTGTTTCCACCACGGAAGTGGTGGAAAAAAAACAAGCAGGCTTAATATTGTTACCATTTTGGCACAGATTTCAGTCAACAACTTAGAGCAGGGTAAAAAAAACCCCATAATGCTCTTGTACTGGATAAGCCATCATCAAAGAAGAGATAAAACACTATTTTGCTAGGCTTTCCTATGAAATTTGCACTGCTTTTGTGGTGCGTTTCTTCCCCTCTGTCCTTAGTGGGGAAAAGAGGGTCACCTGGCAACATGACAAAGCCAACGGGCACTTAGTGAACCAAGAGGAAGACGGGCTGCGTGAGGGAAAACTTGACACCAGCACAGAGGTGCAGGTACCCGGGACCTGCCCTAAGCACGGCTGGGCCAGGGTAGAGCTAAGCCCCAGCAGCACTGGCACCAGCTTGACCCCCACACTGGGAGGTTTTACAGTCAGATGTTGTCACAGATCACCAGTCAAACCAGACCCCACTACTACCACCCCATGTTTACCAAAATGAACCTCTCTGATATCGGACATGCCCAAAAGCTCTAGAGGCAGCTGCAGAAAAGACTGTGCAGAAAGATTCTTCATAGCATCTAAACACTTGCACCAGTATTACTTTCAAATTTTTCCAAAGAAAAAGATAAGTCTAATTACTCCCCAATTTTCCACTTCTGGGTGGAAGTTTGAAACAATAGGAAAGGGATTAAAACAAAAATAAAGAAATATTAAGCACAAGTGAACAATGGTTATCTCTCCACTCATCAGACTTTTATAGAGATGTGTTCAAATTTTCCTCTGGGAGCAAGAAGATTCTCTTCAGCCTTTCTGAAGAGTAGTATTTTACTGACTGACTCAGTTAACAATGGGGGTCTAGGTCAGTAATTAATTTGTATTTAATGATGGGTTTGGGTCATATTTTAATTATACGAGTAATGCAGACAGTACAGTTTTCTTATTTCAATACAAATGCTAAAATCTCTGGAGAATGGAGATAAAGAGATGTGAATAATCCTAGAGAGAGCTTGACTTCATATTAATTGAGCTGCTAAAATTACAACGTGGTTATCGCCTTTCTATATTTCAAAGCAGATCTTAAGATCTTAATCACTGCTGATTTCTTAGGCAGTCAAGACTGAAGACCTATGTGATTTATACCTTATTTCTTTACCTCTGCAAGTTATCAGATGGCCTCTCAGAGACAACTGGCTTGTTTTCTTTGTTTTGTGTAAATATACCTAAAAACATACTAGAAGATCAAGGATAATTTTTAGAGTTTTGCCTATTATCTGTATAAAAAAGCACAACTAGTTACAACAATCTCACTGGTCTCATTAAATCACAATATTATCCATCCAATCTAAGAAAATATCCAATAATGTCCTTGTTATATGGAACATGTCAAGTCTACCTGACACATCTACTTAAATATGAATGAGACCCAACCAAAATTCCAGCAAAACTAGCAAACATTTCAAGTAAAATGGAGCTCCCACTCTACTGTGGGCACAGCCTGAAAATAAATGTATATATTCGCTGCTGCTGCTGTTATTCCTTTTGTCAGTATGTATTCAATTCATCAATACATGACACAAGTAATCCTGGTCTAAAATCACTTCTAGAAAGCGTGATTTTATTCTGCACTTTCACTCATACTGTCCAATCCCAGTTGTGGTTCATCTGCTTGTCTCACCTCACCCAATTAATTCCCAGGTTACGATTTTACTACATAATTTACTACCAGATGTTTTTAAAAGTTACTTAGCCTTTCTAGTTTAAGTGGATCTAAATTGAAGGATGAGCAATTAATGTAGCATTGAAATTTCCTCCCTTCCCTTATTGATTTTTATTGATTTCCTCAGTACTTACTAGTTAATTTCTGCTTGTCTCAGAAGTTCATTTCTAAATGTCAAAAATCAACACTGAAGCACTTTCTGAGCTGCTGCTGTGAGGCAAATCCAGCAAGCAAACAACATCATGGTTTCAGTCTGATTTCAGGTAATGTCACGTTCTATGGACTACAACCAAAACCAGATTATTCCACAGATTAAAGACAAAGCCCAAAGGTAGACATGACAACAACTGAAAATAAGCCAATGGATCTTCAGTCCTTGCAAACTGTTGATTTTCGCAGCTGAGAAAAGGACTAAGAAGCTCTGGGATATATTTTAAGCAACTATGTTTTCCAACTCATGGAGAAAACATCCACGCTTTGCATGATTACCACTCCTGCAGTATAGCAGAATACTTTCTATTTGGTATGCAGTCAATAAAAAAGGTAACTACATTTATTGCATTCAAACTACTGTATGAAATTTCATCTCAATATTTCTTTGTGTTTCACAAAAGTGGCTCATGTTCCAGCCTCTAATGAGCAAGACAATATTTTACACACTTAGAAGAGAAATATTCTGGCTCTGCTGAGGATAAGAATGCTGAGACTTTCAAAGGAAGTCATTACCGACCCCAAAAGACAGAGAGACAGACAGGGAAATTCTTCATTTCCTACTGTCATCTAAAACCACCCAAGTACCAACAACTTAGCGGCTGTTTGACTTTGTGTGTTGGCAGCCACCGCAAGAGGAGGGACATCACTTGGCCCCACCGCAGCGCTTGCTTCCCTAGCACTTCTCAACAGTTAATGAAGACAAGGTTGCTACCACAGCTGTAAAGTCAGAACAACAATCCATTTAAAGCTTTATTAATACCTCGAGTGCTGATAAACCTCCACCTCCCACCACCTCTCTATGAAAGATTAGAAAAATCAGACCAGAAACTTTTAAATGTATTAGCTCAAAAGCAAAACAAGGCAATTTCCCCATAACATGGTTATTCTCACTCTTCATGCTTTTACTTTAAATTGTGTACTTCTTTTTCAATATAGCACCTGGTGGATTAACAACTTTGGAAAACTACAGCTAATCACAGAACCAGCTAATTCAGACCTAGTCGTTTTTTTTTGGCTAGAAACTAGATGTGCTCCTTTACAGCCGATCATTTGTTACCATCTGCCTTGAACTACCTCCATCTAAGCACCTCTGAGTAATCTGAGATACTATTTTCAATTTCTTTCTTTTTTTTTTCTTTTTTTTTTACATGCCTGCTTTATCTTTTACTAAGCTATTTGATTTTTCTTTAGAAAGCATTCTCGTCTGCTTCTGAGAGATCCATTAGCTCAGAGCAGTGCTACGCTGCACCAAAACTCCATTGTCCTGCATGAAGAATCCACACCTACTAAGCATTAGGCAGTACAGGAAGTCAGTATTGTTTCTAAGGAATCTGATGATTAACAGCACAACACCTTCCCAGATTCCATCAAGGACCAGGTAGTCAATGGTTGGGCTTATGAAAATTGCTACCTAAGAATGACCAAAGCCTGGCATCTGCCACATTAAAGAGTAAACTACTGCTGTTGTGAAGATGAGCAGCTGCACACTTTCTGCAACTTCACTCCTCATTTTACACACAGTAACAGCCCAAAACACAAACCTCTCACTAAAATGCTTCATGCTGTACTTGGCTGTAGGATAAGGAAAGCAACTCTCCATTGCCATTTCTAAAAACCATCTGGTACCCCCTGTAAAACCACCTCCATATTGAATTTTTGAGCTTCACCTTTGAAAAGTGCTAAATATGGAAAATATTTTCAGGAGTTACAAGAATTGTGATACACAAAGACACATGATCCAGGCCCTTCCTTCACTAGAAAATTACTTCAACTTAAGTGTCCTCCTTTAGTCTTATACACAGAAAGAAGCAGCAGTGAAGCACTTATGTCCACCCAAGCCTCTCTGCAATTTTTTTGTTAGAAATTTAGATTCTATTGCTTTTTTCTATGATTTTTAGGTCAGGTAGGAGATTTGGAAGGTGGAGCTCTTGTACTCCTGGAAAGCATGTTCTGATGCATCATTCGTATGGCCACACGTTTGCTCTGGGGATACCTTTAGTAAAACAACTAGTCTTTAAGAAAAGGGACCTACAGACAAAACCAGCTGATCCTCACAGGTTGGAGCTGCACTCAAAGGGAGATGCTCATTTATCTCAGTTGATTATTTTCATTATTCTGTGTTTCCCTATTAAAGTGGTATGAGATAGACTCCTCTATTGAGAAACCTCCTTCTCCTACACGTTCAAATTTACACCTCATTGTTGAAATGTATCAAGACATTCTTAGAAGAAGCAGCTCTTTTTAAGTTCCTGTTGCAGCTAATAGCAAGCTTTTGAGAAAACCAACGAGGTGTAACAGAAGCCCTGCTTTCTAAGTGAAGATAAAAGCATGCTCATCTCTTCAAAGTCAATGGAGAGGAAAGAAAACCAAGTACTACAACATACCAAGTGTTATCACCATTAAGTTAACATGACACACACCACCTGTGATGCTGAAATGCCGGAGTGCAGAGAGCATTTCCTCTTAAGTATTTAGAGGTACTTTTTGTCCACTCCTGTACAACATTCTACCGCAAGCTAAGCTCTTGCACTGCACGTACAAGGAAATTTCCCCTAGACAGCATATGCTACTCTGAATGAATGTACATTTTTCAAGTAATTTGGTTGTTCTTATCTGGGAAGGTCAAGCTGTCTTCTCATTGCATGGTCATTTTCACCAAGCATTACTTGTTACCCCCCCATCCTACCAAGAACTCATTTCTGATTCACATCAAGCTTTAGATGAATTTCCTGGTCTGATTTTCTTCCTAAATACACCAAGTTTCAGCCCAAAAGCACCAATTGCTATGTTTAAATAGTATCACTTGCTATCTTCAGGTCATTTTAACTGCTCAAAGGCAGGTGATAAGATTTCTGATTTTTGTGTGTGCCTGCATGTGTCACAAAACAAAACTGCAAGATTCAGAAATCAGCCTTTACATTAGTGGGGATTTCATCACAAACCTGAACAAACCCTAACAAAAACCAGGAAACAATCTTCCATTGCTGGTACATTTGGCAATTCAAAAGCACCATGAAATGACCTCAGTTCCTCTTGCCTGAGGACGTTTTACTGACCTACATGAATGGTCAAGCCACCTGTATATCTAGATGGCTTTGCACATGATACACATCCCACAGCAGCCTTTGCTCTGGAACTACCATGCTCATGGCTCCTTTCAGTGTCAGTTCCACTACCTAAATAGTCCTATTCCAAACGTCACGAGCACTCACCCAGCAAGACAGGACTTGCCTTCCAGCACGCGCACAAGTTCGCAGTAAGAACTAAACCTGGTACAGGAAGTCGCATTTGTTGGTCTCGCACCAGATGGCCCAAGGAGGCTGATGAGGGTGACCACGAATTAGCACGAATTTCAGAGCAGTTCTCACCCTCCGAGCGCTTCTTTCATGGTGTGTGTCTCTAACAAGTCACTTAGAGCTCTGAGTCCCACCAGCTCCTTTGTCTATCAGCCAGGAGGCCCAGCAGACAGGGTCTGATGGCACCGCAGGCTGCCTGAGCTCAGCACACGCTGCAGGGTCACCCCAGCAGTGTGGCCGTTCAGCCTGCATACCAAGCATCACCACTACAACAGTATAACGAGCCAAGTGATTTCTCCTCAAGTCACAGAAAACAGCAACATGTGCTCAGGGTCCCAGGCCTTTCCTGGCTTCCTTGCTCCCTCTGAAACAACTGCTGGATGCCTGAAGAGGTCAACAAGCCAAAGAGTACCCAACAGCCTTAAGGCCAATGACCATCACCCAGATGATGGACAAACACGGGTGGCACAGCGTGGTCACAACTCTTGTCTCCAGTGAGTGCCTTTTCAAAGACATTCTTACCTATGCTATGGAGGAGAAACTTCCAAACATTCTTTTAAATGTTGATTACAACAACCAAGCCTTATTTCAAGCCTCAAAAGCATGTTCCACCATCAAAAAAATAAGTGCACAAAGAAAAATTATTTAGCAAGTACATAAACAAAAATTATGTCCCAAATTTCTGCTGTTCCCTGTTGCCACGGAGAATACCGGTACCTACAACCACCTACATGAGACAACATGCCTTATTTTCCCCAAAACTACATCTAAGGTTTAAAAATCTTCTTTAAAGACCGACCCATCTTCTCCTCTATGTGTCTTGTGCTGTGACTAAGCTTTTGATAAAAGGCTTTAGAAATCCTGTAAGAACTGTACCATGTTTTCCCAAGCCACGTACATTTATCAGAGAAGTGAAGCTGGTTACAGAACAGCTAAAAGCACCAAGCAAAGCCTCTCTGCTGCTTTCCACAGGTCTGTTCTGCAGACAGACTCAGTCGAGGTCAGTTTCAGATAAAACCGTCCAAGATTTGAGCACTAATGACTCACATCTGCTATTTTAAATTATTCAGTCTCCACTTAAGTACCCACCACAGGCGCAATAAACAGCAGCTAATACAAGTCATGCATGTTTCATAAAGGGTAAACTGTACCCTCTGGAGTATATTACATTTATCTCTGAAAAGAGTGACAGCATTTTCAACATCATTTGAGAGTAGTTTTTCCTGCTATTCCTTTTACCTTTCTGCAGTAAGGCCTCCTGTTGGCTTGAAATTTTATTAAGGAATAGGAGACAGGCTGTGATCTATTCAAATAAATATTTACTTTCAAAGTCATAAATGCAGGGGGAAACCTTTTTGAAAATGGTTTGGCTTCTTTTCCCTGTGGCTTATGCAACTCTCCTTCACACAGGCTGCAAATAAACAGCTGCAGCCACATGTGCCTCGTATTCTGCAGGGACACCCAAAAGACTGAGCAACACCCAAAAACCTGACAGGTTCCCAAGGAACAGTGGGGTGGTCACCAGTGTTACAGCGACTTTGCACACTGTAGTGAAAGTCTGTTCCTGTTGTTGGATGCCTGGGAGCAGTGGGACCCTCATCAAATGTTTGCACTCCTCAGCAGGGAGCCTCTCGTGCTGCCTGCAGATACTTAACATGACCAAAGGACCTTTTCCTGCTGCTTGGAAAGGAGTCTAGCACAACAATACCAAACAGAAACCCAAAAAAGGGAAGAAAATAGGAAGCACTGGGTAACCACGTACAACTTCAGGCAACCTGCTGGCAGCTGGCCATCTTAGAAGCTCGGAACCCTTACATACCATAGTCAGTCATTACCTTCTTCAAATTAGTTATGACTGAAAAAACCTGAACAAACCTCACTACATTTGTTACTTAGTGATCCAGGAGAACTTTCTGGTGAGTTTACCTGCTATGAAGTCTCTGCTGTTGCTGTTGACAATATTATTAACAGCAGAGCTTTGTAAGACACAGAACCGCAAAGCAAACAAGCAGGATGAAAAGATAAACCCCAAACATCCACCTAAGTGCTTGGCGTGAAAAAGCATTTGCTAAAGCATGTTCTAAGGAGAAAAGAAAATTTCACTTTAAATAAGGGCACTGTGAACACCACAGATAGGTGGAGAGAGGCTCCACTGCAGTACAGCCACAGGCTGCTAACTCCTGATCTGTTTTCAGCTGGGCCTGGCAAAGTCAGTGCTTTCATATCTCTGCTACACTGAGACTGCAGCTCACTGAGCTGTTAGTCATTGCCTTACACTTACCTTCTCCGATTAGTTCCCTGTCCTTGACTTGGGATGATAGTGCCATGTAGCACCCTCCTGCCAGAGGAGTACTCGTTCCTCCAAGAAATTCATGGTACTACTCTATATCAAAACATCTCTATTGAACCAACACAGCCGCTCTTTTCACTCAATTACTGAGCAGTCATCGAGGAATACAAGATGACTTCTGAGGCAGGATCACTCATGTTCCCTCCAGAAATGTTACCTTTTCTCCAGCTGTGGAGCCATGACTCCTCAGGATCCAAGCCATTAAGAAGTGCCAGACTATCACAAGATCTGTCATCCCATTACTGCACTCTTGGCTTCAAAAGAGCTCTTTCATTCACAGAGATACTAGCAGGGAGTTAAAATGCCATCAGTTTTTCTCTGCTGTCTCTTGGCTAGTGGTTTGGTCTCTTCCAGTTATTAAGGTTAAAGAAGCAGAGATTGACAGTACAGTCACAGTAAATTAAAAGTGAAACTCAGACAATGCTCCGAGTTTCTGCCCAATTCACCGCCTTCTAATTGAGCTTTCACTTCAGATGAATGACACTGAATTTTTAGAGAAGTGGCAGCGTTTTGTGGACACTTAAAATCCTCATCTTAACCCTTCCCTCAAACAAATGTACAAATACCACATAATCCATAATAATAATAATAATAAATTGAGAAAGCAATGTGCCGCTTTTACAGTAAGATCTTCAAAAGCTCCAGCAAGTGACAATACTCTGCAAGTCCCTATCACCAGCTTTCCTACCTGTTACTTCTCCAAGGAAAAGCACTGTCTCACCCTCCACAACACAGCGATTTCAAACTTGGGGCAGGTTATCAGAGAAACACCAGCAAAGTCCCTCTTTTAAGTTTATTCATGTGACCATCCATGCACTTGTCAAAAATTAAGGTCTCTGTAAGAGCAATAGCTCGGGAACTGGGAGAGGTGGAATACACATCTCTCAGTGCACTTCCTCCCTTCACTTTCCCAGCTCTCCACACCAATTTCTGAAGCACATGAGAGGTTCAGAGGGGACAATGTTACAAGAGCAGGAAACTGCAGTTTCCCTTACTCCACTCATAAAGACAGATGAACCTACATGGAAATCAACACATGGATTTAGAGTTGAGAATGAAGCTCACTATTGAACTCCTCCTCCCCTCAAAAAGTATGTCTATCTATGCATAGTTGCATGAAACTCCCTGGCTTTCAATTCTTTATATGTAAGTAAAACATACACTTGTTCCACATGCTTCAGTTGGAAGGAGTGTCTATTCAATGAAACAATGACTGAATTAATTCTGTTCACATGTGACTTGTTTTACTTCTTCTGAGGAACGGAAAAGTCTGGTTGCTAGTTTTGAGGTCTGTAACCCTAACAGTTCCTTCCCCAATATGTAGGACACCATTTTCTGCAAGATTTCTTTGCTGAGCTTAGAACTCAGCAGCACAGGTCTTTACGACATCTAAAGAGGTTTAAAAAACCCAAAACAACCAACTAACCACAACAGCAACAATCCCACAAACCACTGATACAGTAGTAATTGCTTTACTTCACTGAGCAAACAATTTAGGACGTCAGGCAATGGAGAAAATGTCTTTTAGTGCTGGAAACACTACTCATATAAATAACAGGTAGGGTAGGTCAAAACATTTCTGAATCTAATTTTGTTCATTCCTTCACATGATCTAGTATAGTAAACAATTATTTACTGTAGTGGTCAGTCAACTTGGGTTACTGCCAAAAGAGGTGGAATAGTTCTGTTCTCACTATGCCCACAAAAAAATCTGTGAAGAAAACTGGCATAACCAGAGATGTGATTAATAATCTTATTAGCAGAAGAGGACAGACACACTGCTGTAACAATGAGAAGGGAAATAAAAATTGCCACAGGTTAAATATGTAAAGACATTCATGAACCTAGAAAAATGCTTTAACGCTATTAGAAGTACATAAAGGGACGTACACAGCTAGAAATGGAGATTAAAGAGAATCCAGAGGTCAAATGATTTAAAACATCACCTTTTTAAAATAACAATAAGGTAGAATAAAAGTACAAAGGTAGACGGGAGTGGGAGACCAAAGAAGGATGCTGCTACAACCACATGTGAAACAATGTGTGAATAAGTATTACGCAGCCCTCCAAGGTACAACAATCTGAGACCATGAACCTCTAAGAACTGAGACATACTTTTGCATAATGTAATATTACAGTATTACATAAGTACTGTAATATATTTTTGAAGGATTTTTTTTCTCCCACTTAAACTAAGTAGCAAATTTAAAAGACTAGGAAAGGGTTTGAGTAATCATTTTTATCTCAAAAGCACAGAAGAATATAGCAGGAATTCTGGAATATAAAATAATAGTTATAAATATATAGATATAAAAGGAATGTTTTATATAGTGCAACACTAGGTAAACAAAAATACACCAGTTTGGACTAACTAAGTATCTCTCAAAGAAATACTTCCACAGTTAAAAAACAGAAGGCAGATCTCACCCATGGTACCCCATCACTTTTTCATCTGTTTGGCAGTTTGATGCGCATGAAGAGAGGAAGGACTCAACTACACAGATTAACTGGTAGCAAACCATGACCCACGAGTGCCATAAAATACGACTCAACAGTGTCGTATGTAACAGTTACAAATTCTGACCTAGGATTCCTCAATTAATGCATTGCCAATAATTACTGGGAAGCAGCAGAGTTTTTCAGCTCTTTCAACGCTTTCTTATTAAAATATTTTCCAGAATTCTCTATGCAATTCCAGGCATTTGACTAAAATGAAAAAGATTATTTTGAAATAAAAGCTTGTACAGAGAAGGACTGTTACAATAACAAAGGATTTTATTGCAGATAAAGCATTTCTGATTAATTTAATCCACAATTTGTCTATTCTTAAAAATGTTTTAATGGACATGAAATCTAATCAATCAGGCCCTAAACAGCAGAAACAGCACCATATTTTTAAGTACACAATTCTCACCTCTAACTTCATTCCTTCCCAGTAGGCACCTCACACCAGCAACTCATCCTGCTTATGGCAAAAAATCTGCTGCAAGCATTTTCTTCATTTCCAAGTCATACCAGCCCCTAGAAAATGTAAACAAACCCCATCCTTCATTTCCCAAGTATTCGTACAGCAAAAGTAAGTACACTGAGACTGCAACTAAACTTAAGGAGTTCTTATCACCTCTTTTGGAATTCACATACCTTTAGAAAAAATAATCTCATCTACTGCTAATTACGACTCAGAGCGTATTTTTTTTTCCCCTTCTATCTAACATAAACCTTGCAATATCCCTTATCTTTGTCAATTATTTACAGCAGAGCTGCTGACTGCAAAAAAAAAGCTCACTGGGAATTCATTTGCTACAGAAAATAGCTTTACAGTATCTTACACCTTCCCACTATTATTAGACTTAGTACTTCATATTTCGAACAGAAGTAAATATTCCCCTTGTGGGAAAATACTGCCTATTTGGGTAAGACTTAATGACATAAGGTAAATTGAGCCGTTGGTTTGAGTTAGGCATGCAATACACTTCAAGAATGTGCTATTGCCTTTTGTATATGATGCAATTCTACGGACAACATGATTAGAAAACCCATTTGTGTTTGAAATTTCCTTTGATTGTTTTAAAGGCTATTACTCACATCAACATGGTGCTATTTTTCGCTCATCTATTTCCATTATCAGCTTGATTTAGAATAATGCTGTCCCAGCAGGTTTCCTGAACTGATTTTAAGTGAACATAGTGCTCTGATTACAAAAAGCAAAGCAAACAAAACCCTACTGATTCAATACATTCTGAAAGACAGTTCACAAGAAGAGTAAGAACTGAGTATTGCATTCTAAGATCCTTTTTCACATTTTCATTAGCATATACATTTTTCCTCAGAAAAAGCAGCAAACTACCACTAAATGTAAAAGACTTCTCAATTCTCCACAATACATTACACGTTGACAATAATTTTCCTTTTTAATAGAAATTCTACAAACATGGAGGCTAATCCAATCTCACCCAGTCTCTCCTTCCCACTACTCATTTACCAACACTCACAGCAAAGAATGTTTCCTTGGCTTTCATCTGTCTGTTCTTCTCTTTTTAAAAAAAGGAAGTGCATTAGTGAAAAAACACACAAATAAGGACTGTTGCTAACTAATGGAGAAGTCAGTTTTCCAAGAAACCTGTAAAAGAACCACAGAGTGACTATCCCTGTGTGTATTTCCCTATGTTCATCTTCAAGCTGGTGAAATCAGACCAGACAAGCAGAACCTCCAGGAAGCCAAGTCTGGCAATGAATCCTTAAAACTGGTCCCTGACCCAAACACAGTCAATAAGCCAGATGAACTGAGGGCTGCCTGAAGGGAAATTATTTTCCTGCCAGCATCTCCAATAACTATTTAACCCACAGAGGTTAATAGAGTCTATGCTGCTTAAAAAAAGTTCAGAAATAGCTCTTCATTTTTTCTTCTTCTTTCTTTTTTTTCTTCTCCCCTTAAATACTAATTACTATTCCAGACAAGATTTCATGGTAACAATATGTTAACAAGAGATGTTTACTATTTTTCATAGCCTCTCTCTCCAGTGTTGAATTTTGCCTAACAGAGTCTCTTTGAGTTTATTCTGTCCAGAATTAATTTCTTTCTCTGATTATTCACTCATTTTTCACTCCAGGTCACAAAGCAGAAAGGAAGCAGGAATTTAAACACTCCAGAAAGCCTTAATACACAGACAGGTCAAACGGGGCTTGCGGGCGTATTGCTGCCTGGTGTTCATTACTTGGAGAACTAACAGCATAAAGTCAGGAGCACAAATGCAGATGTGGTCCTGAGTACATCCAGGCAAAGGTTGTTACCAAATCCATAGCAAAGAAACCAGTTCCAACAGTTGTCAGAAATGCTGGATACAGGGTTGATCCACCTCCAGAAAAAAACAGCTGGGCAAGAAAAAGGGACCATCTCATTCTGTGCCTTGTTCCTGTCACTAGCCAGAAGATGCTGCCTAGGAATGTCACAGACATACAAGTACTTAGGATACCTCCCCAAACCTTATCCCAAATCCCAGCCATTTTCATCTAGGCAACTATGTGAAGCTATTATTCACTCATTCACTAAAGGAAACAAAGAAAACAACCTTTTTTTTAAATCTTCACAACTGAAAGCACAAGTTGTGCGTGTGTGTAGAATTAGAATAAATGCTTAAGAGTCTCCTAAAAAAATTACTTTGAAACACTTAATACCAACTTGGCCACTGGCAGCAGAAGGTCAGTCTGAACTTCCCAAGAACTGCAGTTCTTTGGGAACTAACTCTTCACCCACTTCCACAGTAGAACATACTGGAACCAGCCTGTCAGTACCACGATCTACATCACGTTAGAATTGTACGATGTCTCCCACTGCCTGTAGCTTTCTGCCCATTTGGTACTAGCAGACAATCATTATTTCTATGCCAGTCTAACCTTGAGAAAGCACCATTTGTAGATGGTGCTAAGGTCAGCAGAGGAACAGCAATCCACCCTGAAAATACTTGTCATACTGCTTTGTTGGGATATGTAGCCCTCACTTCCACAGCATTGAGAGACTCCAAAAGTTTGATGATAGGTCTGGTAAACATCTGTCAAGCCTCCTAACCCAACAAGATTGGTCTAGATTGCTTCATGTTCACCTGCTCCTCCTGAGAGTTTTCTGCATCTGGCTGCTGGAGGCTGAGCTCCACCAACGGTGCAGAAGCAGTTAGTCAAGTCACACACATAGTTTGGAGAGCTAATGCTTCATCCTGGAGGACTGCTAATGTGTGGAAGGGGAAAAAACCAAACTGCTACACTAATAGTGTGAAGTTAGCACATCCCTAACTGTATCTTCCAGAAGAACTCAGTCACTTCATGACTGGAAATCACAGAGAAGCAGTCCTGTGTCACAGGTGTACTTCCAAGTTTCAGTAGAATAATTTCCTATTGGAAGGCAATTTAAAGTAAGTTCTTTTCTCCAACATTATCCTTTACTCGCTGCAAACACACAAGAGTAAAAACAGCCTCCAAGCCTTATGCAATATTCTGAAAGTATTACATAAAATCTGAGCAAACATAATATCATTATATGTTTCTCAAGAAGGCTGAAGGATTATTAAATGCTCTGTGATTTTCTGAGTAGAGAAGGAAGCTACTTTGGGACACATCTCAGCCTACATTAGTAGGATTCTTACACATTTGCCTGATCAACTGGATTATCAGAAAGAGCCAAGTCATTTAGAGAGACAGATTTGGTTTGTTCAAGATACTGCAACAGCAAAACCAAGAAAACCTAAAAACTAAATAAATTATAAGAGCTGAAAAGATTTTATACGTATGAATAACTGACAACACATCTGTAATTACTGGAGGGGTTCTAGTGCCATCTGATTTTTCCTAAGATTAAGTGAAAAATAACAGCAAAAATTTGCTTTCTTTGTTGTTGTGGTCCTTGCTTGAAATGGAAGATAACATTTCTGCCTTTGGCAAAATGACCCAAATTCATCCAAAGCACAAAGATGCCACTGAATGTAGCAGTCACCCATAAACACTAGTAGTTAAGAATAAAGATAATTGCAATTGCCTACTCTTGAACTCTGTTTTCCGTTTTCAGATACTTCCTATGATTGATGTAGTTTGAGGTATAGCCCAAAGTATGAGTTGTGGGTACTAAAAAAAAGTAAATTACTCCATGGGATGGTCAAGGAACTAATTTCATTTGAGGAACACTAAATAGACAGCTTTGGAGAAAATCCTTTAACCACTTCTAAAAAAAGAATACATCTATTTTGAAAGTACAACACGTAAATACAAACTGGTACCTGTTAAATGTTCACCAATTCATTTATCATTGATTCCTCTTACATATTATCTTCTTATTTTCTAGTGTTTTTTAAATTAAATAGGCGAGGGGGGCGAACGCAGGCAGAAATCTAAACCGTTCTTTACACTTTAAATGGTTCTGTGCAGAAGTAAAAGCAAATTATACCCTTATGGTACAAGAGAATAGGAGGAGAGTGCCCGGGCTACATTAGAGATGTTTCTGTCCATGGCACTGTCAGACCAGTTAAAAAGCAGATGATGTTAATGACAGCCCAGCAGCAGTACAGGTGGGAAGACAACTGGAAGACAGCTCATCAACATGGTGATCACCCAGAAGTTGTGCACAAGCACTGGACACCTCTAGACTGGAGCAGTTTTGGGGGTCCTGACCTGCCCACTGCTAACACAGCTGCTAATTATACTGCACTTCCAGGAAGCCCTGGGGTTATAGAATGTTACACATAATTTTATTTCAAGACCCATTTTTTGCAGACCTCCATTCAGTTTCTTCACTTAGCCATCTCCACCCCATCACACGCTGAGAGTTAAACGATGGGTAAGGTCTTGAAGTTCTTGGTTTCTCCACTGGCTCCTTAGAGCAGGGAACTCCACCAAGCCCCAAGGGCAGAGGCCAACACTGAAGCTGCATCTGAGCCATCCATAGTGGATGAGCTGATTCTGCATCTGCATGTGGAAGGGAAGGACACCAACCCAACTCCTCTGGAATGAGCTGTAAATCACTATGAAAGAAGCCAAGGGCTTCCAGTGGATGGGTGCAGGATCCAGGCAATGCTAGATCTCCACCACCTTGAGTCATGCATGTCTGGGACAGACCAATTCATTTGTTGGTTTTCCATCCTTGACAAAAAGCTATTCTGGCCACCAGCTTTCTACCAGCCATGTAAGCTTATCATAGGAGGCTAAAAAGAAATCACACGGGGGTGGATGCTGCACAGATCAGTGGATACTTCTGGTCATCCTTCATTACCCACAGTTTTACAAGATCAGAACTGCTCACTCCTACACAGAATATGTTTTTTAAGTTTTTTCCAACATTCTGCAAGTCCATTTAGGATTGCATTCTCTCCCCTTGTACAGCAGGTACCAGGAAATTAAAAACAAGGCAACTGCTTTTTTTTTTTTTCCTAGAGTTCTGTTGGATGCTTATTCTCCTTTTAATATGTCCAAAAATTGTGACTGCTAGATAACTTGCCTCTGATATGAAGAAAAATTTTAGTGACCCATAAAATCTGGCATATAAATTAATTTACTTTTGTTATCATTAATTCCTTCTGTGACCATCACTGCTCACTGCAATTTAACACATACTGCACACTTAAATATAGTTGAAGCACAGGATCCTTTGAACAAATAACCACATTGAATGGTCTGTTCAAGTGACTAACTTTTCCTATTTTTTCTTAGTCACACAGGGTACCACATGTGACAAGACTGACTGAAGACTGTCCTCGGATTCCTGCAGCTTACAAGATGCAGCATTAGAGTAGATGATGTTGAGAACTTGTTGGTTTCTTTTCAAACCCACTACTAAGCTGTAAAAGCTAAAAGTTTGGTTAAGCAGGTTTTAACTTTTTAAAAGCAGAACCATTCCTAGGTGTACATTTACTAAATACAATGAAAGATTCCTTGGTGCTGCAGGGGAAAAAAATGCTCAGTTCTTGGAGTTCAAAGTCCAATCCAGACTGAAGCATCTATTGATTCATTAATGACATTATTAATTGTAATTGGTGACCTATGCCTTCAGGATCAATATCTGCAATAAAACAGCTAAACCACAGTATTTAAGATTTATGAAATGTTAATAGCTGTAATGTTCTCAATACTCATCTATAACTAATCCTAAGGAGTCATAATCACACACACAGAGCTCCATGCACAAACCCCCAGCCAGAGGTGTGAGTTATGAGCTCATGCCACCCCCTTTTCTGGGGGGTTTTATACCCACCTGTCCAACATCTGGGGGAAATCCATTTATACACAGTGTTTACACCCACACTCAGCAGAGATCTTCATCAGGGCACTTCACTTTGAAATCAGAAAGTTAACTAAGAACTGAAATTGTTTTGCACATTTTTTGTCCACTTATTTAATTTGGAATTGCTACATGCAGTTATCATCTTTGCAACCTACAATTATTTACCCAGATTTGAAGATGTGAGTATCAACACACACTTTGATTAATATTACATTTGAAATAAGTGCTGGTTTTATTTCCAGAGCTAATTAAGGAAAATTATTCTTCAAAGTAAATGCATTTTTTTTTTTACAGAAAATAAATAAATATATACACCAAAAAAATTTCAGTCAGCCTCAGTCAACTTTCTGTCTTTTTACACTTTTTCCAGACAGTCATTAAAAAGGGCTGCATTTCAAGTTTCTTGCCATCAGTAGGAACAGCATTTCATATAAAAATATATCACTGCAGGGAAAACGTGTTCCATCTGTATCTGAAGTTTCAGCACATTTTGCACTGAGTGATAATAAAGAAGTACTTGTGTGATTTCCTGCACTGGACTGCTTTTGCTGCCAGCATCCTTGAAAACAAGAACTACGCTGCTCGCTTTCCTGCAAACCATTCTTCAAGTCTTAGGCAATCTGCACGGTACCTTCTATTGCATTAAACCTTCTCACTTCCATGCCCCCAAACTTCTGACTCCCAACCAAAACAGAACCGAACACCAGACTGTTTATCTGTCCTGTAACATTCCAAGGTCCAAAAAACATGTATCCTTTGTCTCAAAAAAATTATATAAATTGTTATGTAAGGCATCAACTGGTTTTTACTAAATAACTGACACAACTTTAATGATCTTATTGCTTGGAAACTAATTATCCTCACTGGTGTCCTGTCTTAAGCCTGCGTAGATAATAAGATCTGAAACAACCCCTGACAGAAGGAGTATCCATGTACGACAGGTACTCGTATCCACAGACCCCAGCGCACTACACTTTGTATAACAACATACTATGTTTTTGCAGCAAAGTCATACTGACCAAGTCAACAGGACACGCATTATTTTATAGATTCATAAAATGCACCTGTCTGGTACTATTCCGGTGACAATTGCTACTGAAATTCATGCCAGAATAAGACTATTATAAGGAATGCAGCTAAGAACCAGCTGGCCATGGACATTTACCTTCTCGACCTATACACATTACTGGAAAAGCCATACAAGCCTGGGAGGTGGTGGAGAGACCAAGGAAGTTCACAGCCCCATGAAGGATCCTCAGTGGTCACCACATTTGTTATCTGACAGTCCCTTTCTGCTTCTGATGCAGCCCACAGGACCTGCAGTTTAACACCTGACCCCCAATTTTCATTTCTGATGAAATAACTACTACAAGCCATGCCTTGGCTAAAGACTATGCTACTCTGCTCTTGCCTTCCAAATATAAAATACTGTCTCAGTGCATAAAGTCTTTGTTTTAATGGGGGTGTGTGCATGCAGCTGTAATTTATTCCCCACCTGCCACCCCAAGTGTGGCCTGACATGTCCCATATTTCCTTCTGATGATTGGCTGACAGCACAAGCACAAAGAAAACCCACCACAAACCTGTTTAATCCCAGTCAGAGAAACGGTAGGTTTCTCATCTGTCTGCTATGAAGAATCAGGAATAAAATGTTTGTCTGTGGCTTCCCTGCCAAAGGTTTTCCATGTGTTTTTGTACTACAGTGGTCTTCAGAGCAGCCCTAGACTACAGATTCTGGGCTGACTTTTGCAGAAGCATTTGAAGATGTACAAAACAGGTGATGTAAAAAGTAGCCCACATGTCTGAATTCTGACAACTGTCCTAAATGTTAACTTGGTCCACTGATCTTAGTCTTGCTGGTTTTCCTTCCTAAGGTAGAGGAGGCTGCAATAATAAAAATGGAAGACCTCCTCAAGGACTGAAAGTACCTAGCATACCTTCATAGACAGCCAGTTCAGAAGCAAAATTAATATCTACTTGGTAAACTAGAAGTAATTAATTCACAGTCTCAGACAAGTTCACAGCACAGATTTAACTTTGTGGAAACAAATATGACAGAGTCTTCCAATTAACTTCTAAAAACTTTAAATCAGATTCCTGTGTGGCAGGAGAGCTACAGACTGCATTAGGTTTTTCCTTACCCAATTCCACCATCCCAATGGAATGAAATTTCAAACACAAAACAGTTCGGTTGTGTGGGACAAATTTCTGTGTTATTTAATTTGCATTTAAGGATTTTACATTCTAGAAGTTATTAACATGAATTCATTATTGCCATTCTGGAATAAGGCTTTGAGGTAAAATGGAAATTCTGTGTCTACTAAAATGTAACAGACTAGCTGAGGTTTTCTTCAAATCTGGCTTTATATAGTGCAGATTAAAGTCAAAATACCATGGACACTAATCGTATCTCTTGGTCAACTCCTGAAAGAAAGTAAAAATCACACACAATAAGGAAAAAAACAACCCAGAGGTACAATAAGCACAGCTCCTATAGAGTCTAATTAGTCAGACTTCCAACTTGTCTTTTTTTGTATTCTCATAGCAACTTTCAGATGCCTACCCTAGACATTACAGTTTCTGGGCTACTGAGCACAGACTTTCTAGTAACCTATGCAGACTATCATCTTCCACTGTTAAATTTTCTTCCACATAAATGCTAAATATCTCCTTAGCCTACAATGCATCCTAATGTAATAACCTGACACAGTATGTATCAGAATACTCATCAGTCCTAGCACTTCAGAGTAAGTGACAACAGCTACTCTGCATTGGATCTGGGCAATTAGCTCTACCTTTGATAAGCTGGAAAGGTACAGGTGGTCAAGCCTAAGGTAGGTTCTAGCCCGTGAAGCATAAAATGGGGATTAGGGTGGTGGAAGTCTATGCCTAACTCAGTCACTACACATTCTGCTGTCCAGATGTCTAGAGACATTGTTTTCTTTCCATTTTGTTAAAACAGATTTTTAACCAGATTGTAATTAGAGTGTTTGCAGCTGATGCATCAGTTTTTCTTCTGAAAAGCCAGTTCGTATACATTTGGATTGATGGTATTTCTGAAAAGAAACCAAGCAGTCTTCTGAATCTTACAGAATGTGCTTTTTTAATGGGGTTGGGAGAAAGTTCTTGCACTGAACCCACTAGACCAGTCAAACTCTTAAACTGGCTGGAAATAAGAACACATTTCAGCTATACTTCTCATCAATGTCCTGCTACTCATTCCTACAGACTTACTTTTCAAAAGGCAGGCTGGAAAGTATCAGGAAGTACCTCTGCTGATCCGAATATACAGAATTCTTCTATTATTAGAACCTAACCCACATATATAAACAAAACAGCAACCACATGAAAAGTTACTAGAATGAAAAGAGAGATTACATGATTTTCTGTTACTTAAAAGAAAATAAAAATAACAGAAATATGGAAAATGTAATATTAAGTAAAACAATGTGTATTAAAAATAGTAGCTACATCACAACCACTGTCAGGGAGTATCAACTCATGAACAGTTTTTACTGAGAAATTAGCACAAACCACCGAACTACTACAGCAGTGAAATCTACATAAAGGAAGACCTCAGAACTGCTCAATTTATTATATTCAGTTAAAACATCTGCAGTGAGGAGCCTGCAATTTCAAACATTTGGATAGATTACAGTGCTTGTGTGACATGCAATCAGCTTACTTTTAAAGACTTCACAGATGTTGAAGCAATCGTAATTAACATCTGAGCTATCATCCCTTACACACCAACTAAAATCGATGATTTTAGGAATTCAAGGTAGATCCTTCAAAAACTGAAATCTCCTGCCACCAAATATCTAGCAAGGATCAGGCTGAAATGATTAAACATCTGGTTAGACTAAAAGAGCCGTTCAAGGAGTCTAAGAAAAAACAGCCCCTGGGATGGGGGGGAAGTAGAGCTGATTGCAGGTTTGTTAACCTGAGGCAGTAATTTGACTGTTTACCACCGTTTCATCAGCACATCTTGCTATGTTGAATAGAGGAAAAACTAAATTACTGCTTTAATCAGCATCATAAAACATCACATTTCTCTCTGCTTCCTATCAGCTGGTTTAACAGGGATAAAAGGTTTATTAGATGGGTAACTTGGAAGATCCTCAAGGGTCCCCTAAGATGCTACGTTTCTACAGTTGGACTTTCAAAGCAAGTTGAGTCTCTACAAATATTGTTGGCTTAGAATTTTAGAAGTTTTCTAAAAAGAAAAACTCAAGATAAAATTGTTACTTCCAATACAAGAATCTACTCATCATTCTTTAGTATAATAATGTCAATTATATGTTGTTGTGCCATCAATAAGGAAAAAAAACCATCTCAACTAAAAATCTATGTTCATAAAACAGAAGTCATAGTTCACTACCTACAAGACATGCTGCTAAATTGTGACGTTTCACAATTATATTTCTACATTCAATCATTTCCACAAAAAAACATGAACCAAACAAAACCAATACCTCGCATTTTTCTTGCCCCTTGTGGAAAAGACCCATAAAAGCAAATGACCTTAACATAAGGGAATCTCTACGACACAAATCGGAAAAAGAACGTCCTTGTGTAGCACTGATTGCAGTACAGGACCCAAGAAATCTTATACCATACACAAAGTGACATTTTGAGAGGCCCTTTATGCCATCCTATTGCTACTCCTACTGAAATATGTGATGTTGAACAACTCAACAAATCTCCAAGTACACAGGAAACTCTGTCCCCAAACAATAAAAAAACCCAACGCCCCCAGACCAAACATGCCCGAAGAAAGTACTGTTAGGAAAAATAAGCTCTCTCTGGGATTTTTTTATAGTGTATCTAAACCAACCTCAAATTATTAAACTAATAATAATGAGGTAACTCAGCCAAGGATGTTTCTAATTAAGATTTGCTCTACTTTTCTTAAAAGTTTGGAAGAGAACACACACACAGCACCACGAGGTCCCTCCCAATGCCAAGAATTCTCTCATTATGAGAGTTGCTAGAAAACTGAACATCTCTTCTAGTGCCACATTATTGTATGTAACGTGAATTTTACTGTGAATTGCATCTTCACCATGGCTGTGTAAAACAGGTCTAAAAGTGGTATTTACAGTTGTGGTGGGGCTTCCCTCTGGTATAAATTCTCCGCAGAGATTGGCTGCCTGATGCCCTTGGTTTGAAGATTCAGCTACTCCTTTGTGAGGAGCTTTGCCCTCGTACTGCCAGATTTAATTCTCCTCTCAGGGAAATGGAATTCTCATTGCTCTACACATTAAGTTCACTTTCATTATTGAATAAATACAACTGACAAATTAAGAAAACCTCAGTCGTATGGTCATTTCAGCTCGAGTTACACAGCGACGACTGAGGAGGGCAAGTTGAAGTATAGCCCACCAAATTTTGATATTTAGTATGTGCTATTTGCACAATGGCCATTTGATACGTTGGCAAGTTTTTTTATTACAGTAAGAAAATAAATTCAAATAGACTCACAACCGTCAAGGACATATTAGACTCGAGCATACATGCCATGCAACACTGCAAAGATTTCTCATTCTGCTGCAGAAGTTAACAAGACAGTCATAATGAAATTAAATTAAAATAGGCTCCCAGAAATCCCTAAATTATGCCTGGGAGCTCTCCAGTGCCACCAGGATTAGGCAGGCAGCTATCTCTATTCCATCCTGCCTATTAAAGGTACAGCACAGCCCTTCCAGCAATATTGATCCTGTGGACATGCCTTCTTTGAGACACACAGTACATACGACACAACGTTCAACAATCTCATGCTTCTTTATCAAAACACTTAGCACAGATACGCAGGCAGCTAGGACCTCTACTCTGTACACACACACCTTCCAAAGATCAAGGCTGGGATCTGACAAGGACAGCAGTTGCTGTGTTTGTGCCTTTGCTTTTTTGGCTCCCCTCTCACCAGTTTTCCTCTTATTTTACAGTTCCACATGGAGATCATTTACAGTTTATCAACAAACACACAACAGCTCTGGACTGACATCCAGGCAACATTTACTATAGATGACTTAACTGAGTAACAGTGAAAACCACATGTACATTTCGGGACGAAATGTATGAGAACTACAGTATACTACAGTAGGTAACTATGCATCCTCCAGACTTCTGAGGTTTATGCTGTTGCTTCACATCTTCACTTAGTTAGTTAATACTAATTTGGTATGGCTGCATGTATTCAAATTTCATTTCCAGATACAGTAGGGAATACATTCAGGTAAGGGCATATTCTGAAAAGCCACCACACAAAAGCAATTCCTTTTCTTTAATAAGAAAGAATAGCAAGCTGAAGAGAGATCATTCCCATTCCTGAGCTTTCACTAGGTAGGCAGGGAAAAAATGAAGGTACGTGCTACAATGAAATAATATCACAAGATTTGGAGAAGAGGAAAATGCTTTTGAAGTCTCAACTCTACAAGGTTCAGCCAGAGTCACTTTAGGACAAACAGCAATGCCTCCTTCAGGGTAGTAAGCAGAGTCATTAAGTAAGCAATTAGACCCTTTCTTTTATGGAGGTGCTCTATACTTTGTCCTAGCATCATCTTGCCAGCAGGTTTTATCCACTGATGTCAAAGAGCTGCCTGAAACTGTAGTTACACTGCACTTACACACAGCTCCAAAGCTAAAAACCAGACCAAAAAGCGAAGCAGCACATAGAAGTGTAGAGAAATAGTCCTGCAGGAACTGCACGCATTGTCTTTCGTTTAAACTCCAAGAGAAAGCTCTTGTCACCCGACCTGCAGCACCGAGTTGACTCAGCTGGTCCACACAGAGTTATGGGGACAACTGACCTGGGATGTCCTGACATGCCCGGAGCAGAGCCTAGCCTAGTTCTTTCTTTGCAAAATAAAACAAAACCAGGTGGGGGGTGGGGGGAGAATGAATCCCAAGCTTAAACAAAAGACCAGTAACACAGGACTAAAGAGTTGACAGGACACAGAATCATGTTTTACACTGCATCCTTTAATTCCAGTAATTCACTCACACCAGATTTCATGTTCTTTCTTTAGGCAGCAGGAGCCCCTGCCACAAAGGCCAAGATGGAAAAGACATGAAATTTCTTCCTACTAATTCCAACTCTTGGGGAATAAAATAGGATTTGTACTGCAGATGGTATTTGAACATAGCTACCAAATAGCTACACTGCACAACCCAAACCAGGCAAGGTACAGTCCCTCCATCACTATAATGCTTTGGTTTATTTCGAACTCTTTTTCAAAAGACATTGCTTTGGAGGAGAAAATGCACCAACCAGGAGACCACCACTTGGGGAAATACCTACATTTCTGGTTTAACTAACTACATACAAACACATACTTCTGTATGAAATTGCTTATGCCATCAACACAAACTGTGTTGTGCTGGTGTTACATTGTATCAGACCAAACACAAAACAAAACAGATTTATAAAAAGAAACAAACAAACCAAAACCACAGCTCTTTCTAGAAGAAAAGAAAAAACAATTATAGAAGACAAGGTGCAATTCCTTTTACTTCATTTTATACCTCCTCCTTCCTATTGCTACATTAACAAATTTACATTTGGTTTAGGAATGTGTCACGTAACAGTACGCACCTGTCCCTACAGTATGTACCATGGGGGGGTCTGTTCCTAAAGGACTGCATCCTGTGGAACTGACCCATGCTGGAGCAGTTCCTGAAGAACTGCATCCCACGGCAAGGACTTCTGTTGGGAGAACTTAATGGAGGACTCTCCTGTGGGAGGGACTCTGTGCTGAAGGGTCTCTCCCCTGTCCAGCTGAGGCAGGCAATGATACAGCAGCTGGGTGCGCACCAAGTGTCCAGCCAAGGTCAACCCACTGCAACCCACATCAGCATATACCCAACTAACCTATATACTTCATACCTGTAACTACACACTGAAAACAGATGAGAAGCTGTGTATTCCTTCACAGCAGTGACTTGCACATGCTGAGAAGACAGATGAGATGGCCAAGAGAGGTTACACCTGGAATTGCTTGATCTTACTACTGGGCACTAGGAATAGTTGTTGTTCTCCTCTTTATATGAGACAACACTTTGTATTCACCAGCAACAACAGAAAAGCTTCTGGGTTTGATCGATAGGTGAGTTTTGTTAATATTTTTAGATTATAACAGGCAAGGTGGGTTTTGTTAGTTCATCTGCAAACAGATAAACAGCATTTTGATTAATCTTGCTACATTTTTTGTCATTTCCATCTGCAAGCAGGCACATTCCATTTAATCAAAACAGAAAGGCTATTTGTGTGGGTAACAGAAGGATAAGGGGGTAACAAGCAAATTTCACAGAGCTGTTTTCTGCATAGTAGTTATCTACTTTAGCCCCAAGGAAAGAAACAGCACCAGAATAAAGCAGTTCCTCCATACAGACCAAGGACCGTAACCATTCTCAGGGAGAGAATTTTGCACAAAACCCAGGAAGAACAGTTTCAAGTATGAAGAATTAATATGCACACTGGGAATTGGAAAGCTCAAGACATGAAGCGCGAAACAGCTGTTGCACAGACTCGTCTTCAGAGCAATACCTGCAATTGCCTCTGAAGGTCCACATATGATTTCGCTTTTATGAGAAACACAAACATGACAACAACTCTTCAGTTCATTCCAGCCTGTGCATGTCAGCTGTCACACAGAGTGTTCTCAACCCATGGCAGTCACTCAGGAATCTGTGCCCTTGTTTCCAATTTATATGATTCCATATTTACTCCCAAAAAACAATTCTATAGTAAGGTTAAAAGTGCAATCCAAAATTAAGATAATCTTTGGATCTGTGCAACTTGAACTTTACTCCTTGCTTGTGTGACTGTGATGCAGTTATTGAAATTCTGGATTTCCTCCCCCTCTCGTATCTTGGGTCTGAGCACCCACAACAGATCATTTCCATATGCTAAGAAGCTAATGGCCAGTCCCGTTCATTATGGCCACATCCTGCACTGAAGATACAAAACAATTACCTTCCTAATCTTTTCCCCAATACTGCCGTTAGTCTTCTTTACAAACAGGTCTCTCTCTCCGGTACGCTCGTATGCCATGAGCTCCCAACAGTTTGAATGCAAGTCTTGCAAGAAATCTACCTACAGTTTGACAGTCAGAGGATGCCAAACGTGGAAGGAACACAAGAAGCCCAGCAGATTCATAGTCTTGCCTTCAGAGAGTGAAATGCTTAAAATCTGATGCTTAATGCTATTAACTTTTTAAAAGAGAAACTCAAAGCACAATTTCTGAGAAATGTACTGTGTCAGCCAAATACACTCTTTTCCATTTGAAAGCAGATCAGAGCTGAATGTATCTGTGACACTGTGGTAATTGTTCATTTATCACAAGTGATAAATCTCAAAGTACCAAACTCAACCTCTTACACTTGTCTGTTTTTTAATATTCCCCATGTACCGACAGAAAGAGTCACTATTAGCAGAAGAGGCCTAATGCTTTGTATAGTCAGTTGTTCTTCACAATTAACTGTTCTCTGTAATAGCTAAAAGAAACCCATCTTTGGAGAGAGAGAGGAGACAAATAATGTTGGCAAATAAAGATAAATAAACCACCATAAACGCCCCAAATAAACAGTACTGTATTCAATTATGTAAAATTAGTAAATATGCTCCCACACATATGGGGAAAAATGAACATGTGATCAAACTAATAGGATTATGCAAAAGAAGCTTCTAATAATAAGTCCATAATTAATCTTTTTCAGTCTTGGGGCTTGCCTGTAATGATTCTTCATGTGCGTAATTCAATTCAGGCAAAAACTAATTCTGTCCAAAGGAGGCATTTTACAACAACCCTCGAATGGTGAGGACTACCTTTCCTAATCCAGTTACAATGCAGCAGATGGTACAGGGTCCACTTCTGTGCCACGCTTAGCTGTCTTCTATGCTTTGTATTACTGACAAGAAAAAGGAGGACGTTTTATTTGGACCACTAAGCCAAAGTTCCCTTGGCATACTAGACAAAGTAAAACTGAGGACAACTTCTCAGAAAACCTCATGACTTCTAGAGGTTACAATGACAATTACTAGACTCCTTACTGTATTCCTTAACTATCTTATTTCCCAGGGAGAATGGCAAAAAAAACCAAAACAAAAAAGACAATAAAACAAACGACCAAAAAACTCTATTATTAAATCAAACGGCAACTGTAGCATGAAACACATTGTTTGGTATTTTATGCTGTGTGTGCGCATGCACATAAGTCTTTCTGCCTCCATATAAATCAACAAGTATTTTATTTTGAAGTTTTCCTCAGTTTAAGAAATAGGTGAACCTTACAGTAAAAATGTATCAAAATATCCCAACATATTAATTTGCTTTACAAGTTTCATGGCAGAATGAAGGCTAGAAAAGAGAAAATCAGGGAAGCAGGAAAGGGAAGTCTACAGAAATTCTACTTCCCTCATTACTATTATTTTTTGTTTTAATTAAATATAGCAATATTATTTTTCTAATTTAAAAAGTTCATTTTTTAACTCCTGAAACTAATTCAAATCCTCACACGGGACTACAAAAATATTCAAGGAAGTGGTTCTTTCTTTCCCCAAGGTATCTTGTCCCATCACTTAATTCGGGAATGTCACTGGAAGTCTAGACATCGTCTAGCACATACTGATTTTCCAGCTTGCAATGTACTACAAGTGGTAAGTGAGGCCAGTACTCTTTTCATTTTCTCATAAGGATAATGATAATCTTTTGGTTATGAACCACACACAAAAAAAGTTACAGCCTCCACCAGCCAGAAAGACCTCAAGTACCATCACTTCAACCCCTCAATTCTCAGGTTTGCTCCTCATTCTTTTCAAACTGAGTATGTAAGAAAATTTACCTCACTGGTCTGTTCAAATGGGGTTCATTTTTTGCTGCATATGGTGCTTGACTAGACCCCTATGAGACAAAAGCTGCAGTTTCCTTAATCACGCTTTATCAATGTACATAAAAAGAAGACTAATAAGGCACAGCAAAAACCTCCCATACGGGTTAATTTCTATGTTATAGGCTAACCAGTTCTTACTAGTATTAGAAATAAGAGAAAACAGGCTTACATTTTTAATTCAAGAGAACAAAAGATGAAATCTGCATGTATTCTGAGTAAAACAGTGAAGTTGTTCTGATTTACATCATGATGTGAAGAGATAATGTACTTGCCATTGATTTCTTTCTTTTTAATTAGTGTTACTGCTACTATATGGATTGACATTAATATACTCAGGGATCTGTTTGGCTAACATAGTCAAAGAGTTGGAGTCCATGCCACCTGTAGATTGACATACCAAAACCTTGGTAGAAGGGGATGCAACTCTCAGCCTAAGTTGACTGAAAGCTACAAGCTGCAGTAGTGAATGTAGCCATAGATCAAAATAGTACACAGAAACTGGCCCAAGCAACAACAGAAAGGAGAACTATCCACTGGGCAAAATGGGCGGACGTAGAAGAGATGCAAGATGCTTCTACAGCTACCACAATTTGAAAAGAGAAAAAATACCAACCAGAGTAAACTAAGGAGCACTCTGAAAAATGAAGGGGGAAAGCAGCATTTTTCAGGGTAATGGGGTAGTTTAACAACTGTTTTGCATGTGGAAGAATTAAAAGAAATCCTCCTTCCTACAGCACAGCACACACAAACCCATAAAGAAAAGAGCAGTCATCAGCAATGCAAGAAAAGGCTGCAGACTTTACCCTAACAATAAAATACTAATGTTGTAGTTACAAAAGAACAGTGTTGTAAACCCAAAGTCAGTCTCCTCAGAGCTGCAAAGGTAACACTTAAAAGAAAGCTCTGTTAGTCACAGAATATTCCCTGAAATCTGCCTGAGGAGATGTGCTCTTCTGTGAATCAAGACCCTGCACCTGGCAGCATGTCTGCTACATGGGTTTGTAGCACCCTACATCTTGATCCGTCCCCAGGCTGCACCAGAGGCTGCTGAGGTGCAAAATCTGTTTGCATTCTGTTCATGTCCAAGACACCAAGCCAGACACAATGGTACAAATCAGGTTTTGTTATACTACACATGCACACGTGCATAATCTGACCTCAAGACGTGGTTTCAAAGCATCCTTGTTTCATTTCTCCTTGCTGCTCACTTCCCTTTACAGCCATCCCACGGCCCCTCCAGACTGTTATCTGCTTGCACAGTCTGGCAAAGCAAAATCAGACAGAAGTTCTGCAGATTTAATAAGAATGCTTATAATGTGCCACAAACTTCAGTGACTCTGGGGATTAGATGTATTTAGAAATGCTGTGGAATCTTCAGTGTTCTGTAAGTAACCATGGTTGGGGATTAAAATATATAAAACTTGTCAGATGCTGGTATACTTAATATCTACTTAGTGACATCTCGTTTAGAGAGAGGATTCATTAACCTCACAATGCTGTTGTTTTTCAATATCTGCAGAACGAGCCAGAAGGTTGAGCTGGTGCTTTCTCTATAAAGAGATTTTCAGAGTCACTGTCTGAATGGATTCTGAACTCCAAAGCCTAAAATTCAGTACAAGATATCAGAAAAACCTGAAACCATTAAATGGGTTTGCATACTGGAACCTCACAAAACATGACTGAAACCTGGGTTGAGGCTGTTGCTGTTCCTTAAATAAAAGAGAGGCCTAAATTAAATTGACTTGAATTTGTCTACTAAGCTTCCTCTAACAGGTCTTTGGGTGTTGTGGGGAAAATATCTCAAATGAGCCAGATATTTTTATGCAAGGATGAATATCAAGTCCTGAGCAGGTGCAGTAGTTAATTTTCATAATGTTGCTGGTTATGCAGCAAATATAGCATTGCAAGTTTCATTACAAGGCAAAATAAATGCTAACAAATTTTGTTTTGACACTACCTGCCATTCAAACGAGTAAAAGCACCACATTTATTTTAATGACAGCTGGCTTTAAAAAAAAAACAACACACGCAAATAAGACAGTTTTACATAAAGGAAAAAAGTCATTCAAAGCATGAAATGCAAATAAAATGCTAAATACAGGGATGCTACGGTCCTCAATATGCTTGAACATCAAAGAACAGAAAATGAATAAACACAAAAAAGAACCAGAGATGAAGCACACACCTCTGTCTGTGCTGTATTTACACAGAACCCACCTACAGTGCCATAAGAAGAGCATCTAAGCACCTGGGGAAGGGAAAGGGGCCAACTTGCAGGTAACCAAAGCAAGCCCAACTGTTCTGGCATTTTTTTTCTCAAGCAGCTACCTCTGAACAACTGGAGGTTCAGAAGGAAGAATTCTGTCTTGACAATGACTTCATCCATCAGTCTCATCATCAAAAACACCTATACATAAAACAAAAAGCAGATTTTGGTCTCGAGCTGGACTGAATCTTATTTTGCCTTCTATGCTCTTATCCTTGTGTCCTCAAACACCCTCACTCTTCCAATATTGACTGAATCCCAAATGAAGACTCCAGGAGGAGGGAAATTTTCTTTTATCTTCTAGCAGTATATTTCCCAAGCATTTTAACAATGTCATGTAAATAACAGCATCGCTGTGCAGAACAGTGTAACCAAAGTGTTGTAATTAATTTTGATACCTGTAATCATAACTTGCAATAATCATGTAACTGGAGAATTATAATCAAGGAGTGAAGCCCAGTTCCATATTTGATACATTTTGCACACAAGATCTCTGTGGTTACACATCTCAATAGGAGAAAACTCAACAAGCCACAAGTTCAGCTATACAACAAATACACCTCTAAAAGTCATTGTAATTCAAGATGCTCATCACATAGCTGAATTGAATCAAAAAGAGAAGGAGGGGAAAAATATTCTTGTGCTGGTCTTCAGAGAAATACCCAGCTTTTAACATTTTCACACCTTTACCTGCAATTATGATAGAGCTACATAAAGTGCATTACATAGAAGTTAGGTATAAATCTGCCTTCAGATGCATTCAGTCAGCTAAACTATACTTATTCCCCCACAGTAAGGAATTTGTCACTATTTATAAATCAACCAGGGCAATTTCTGAAGCTATAGTAATATTTGCTTGGAATATCACAGCGATATTATGACAACAAAGCTAAATATTTGAATAAAAGCCTCTTTTACAAGAGGAACATGTTAATAGTTTAATTTTTAAAAATAAAATAACTTACACTCATTTTCTGACAGCCACACAGCACAGAAACACATGCCAAGTAGTCTGTCCACTACCTCCTTTCTTTCATGGAGCAGAAGAAACACAAGCTATCAATCTAATAACCTTCTATGATGTTGTGACTGAATGGATAGATGCAGGGAGGCCAATGGATGTAGTCTACCATGACCTTAGCAAGGTTTTTGACAGTGTCCTGTAACACCCTTGTGAGCAAGCTCAGCAAGTGTGGGATGAAAGAATGGACAGTGAGATGGACTAAGAACTGGCTACACAATAGAGCCCAGAAGGTAGTGATCAATGGTGCAGAGTCTAGCTGGAGACCTGTAACTCGTGGAGTCCCTCAGGGATCAGTGCTGGGTCCAGTCCTGTTCAAGACCTTTATCAATGACCCTGATGATAGGACAGAGTGTCTTCTCAGCCAGTTTGCTGATGACACAAAGCTGAGAGGACTGGCTGATTCACCTGAAGGCTGTGCAGCAATTCAGCGAGATTTGGACAGGCTGGAGATTTGGGCAAAGAGGAACCTAATGAGGTTCAAGAAGAGTAAATGCAGCATCCTGCATCCGGGAAGGAACAACAAAATGCACCAGTACAGGCTAGGAGGTGATCTGGAGAGAGCAGCTCTGTGGAGGAGTACCTTGGAATCCCGGTAGACAAGTTATCCATGGGCCAGTAATGTGCCCTCGTGGCCAAGAAGGCCAATGGTATCTTGGGGTGCATTAAGAGGAGTGTCTCCAGCAGATGGAGGGAGGTTCTCCTCCCCCTCTACTCAGCCCAGGTGAGACCTCACTTGGAGTACTGCGTCTAGTTCTGGGCTCCCCAGCTCAAGATGGACAGGGATCTACTGGAGAGAGTCCAACAGAGGCTACGAGGATGATTAAGGGACTGGAACACGTGTCTCATGAGGAAAGGCTGAGAGACCTGGGGCTGTTGAGAAGACTGCGGGGGGATCTAATTTCCTAAGAAATTCTGCCTGTGCACTTGGTTTTTTGTGGGGTTTTTTTTCAAGGTCACATGACAGAACAACAGTAAGAAAGCCTGCTAGTATAACCAGGTTCCCTCCTACAAGCGTGGAAGAAGCATATCAAAGCTGACAGGTTGACAATGATCAAAATGGAAAAGATCAAGTATTAAATGATCTTGTTCACAAAGATGAGTTGACTGAAAACAGTTTGTACGAGCTCCAGCTATTACATCTCTACTTAAAATAATAAAACTTAGATCAAAATACAAAACATTGAGCTGGGTTACAGCCTACTAAAAACCCCTCAATCTAAAATGTGAGAATGCCATACATCAATCATGGACCATCCAGTATAGTATATCCATACTTCTCTTCAAACATTTAACTCACTAGTACACAATGTCCACCTCAAAAAACTAAAAATATCTTTTTAAACCTCAGGCAGCCGTAAAAACCAAGTAGATGGATTAAGGACAAAGATATCTTTGCAGCATTTCCAAGTCACTCACGTCCTGGAAATCTGATAGAGGAAACAGCTAATTAGTCTAGAGTTACAGATTGAAGATAAATTGATCTTTTTAAGAAATCCCTCTATGTAAGAATTTCTCCCAATGAATACAGGCCAACACATAATGACAAGATTTCCACTCCATCCAAAGGAGGGCTGCAACAGTCACAAATTTTTAATAACACACTGACTGGAATACTAATTATGAGGTTCCTTTTATGAATATTTCATTTTCTATTGGGTCTTATGTCCTTGAGCTAAAGCCTCTAACTTCTATCAATATTAATGGAAATTATGCATTCAGATCCACAGAGATCAGAGAAGTTACCCAGAGATCTTAATATGCCCAATCTTGTCTAACTATATTGATTTTCAACTTCCTTTTTAGCTGGTGCTGTATGACAAGGATACTGAAAACAGACACGTTTTTAGTCCTTTTTAAAGGGCACAAATTATGATAATGATGACAGTAGTTCTTATTAGCATCTAACATGAGTTAAAAGGTTAATCAATTTGAAAACATTTATAAACTACAGTTCTGAAAAGATATCAAACTTACAAACTTGTACTAAAGAGATGCTGAAGCAACCGCAGACCTCAAAGGAAATGAAGGCCCGTGATGGGAACCAGGAGTGTTGACAAAAACTATTCCAGGGCAGGGACACACACTGTAAGCACAAAATCGTTTATACTGTTGCACGGGCTTACAAGCTGTGGTGCAGAAGACAATAAGTTGCAAGTGCTTAATTAGAAATAGGTAGGGGAGTTGAGGCTAAAGCAAGATAATTATGTCCAAAGAGCAAGTAACAGATTCAATTCTTCTATTGCCAATTACAGGGTGAGAAAGGAGTCTTGGGATGCAAAGCTGCCTTCATTTGGATAGCTGGAGCTGCTGCTTAGCTGTTAGCATCAAAAGCACCAAATGTGGGTATCAATACAACAGAACTGGGGCCCATGAGGAAACGCTAGACAACCCTTCATCAGGCCCTCCAATGAAAGACTCTGAACAGCTGAAGTAAGAGAGCATGTATCTGCTAGAAGAAATAGACTTGTACCTTAATACTCAGTCCTTGAAGGAAAGGAAACAGAACAGCAATTTAACAGTGCTTACACATATAATTTACAAGATTCCTTTATTGAAATAAAGTTCTGTATCAATATTACTACTAGGTGAGGTTTATTAGTCATTTTGGTTCTGATTTCTTTCCTAGACACGTTTTGCATAATCAATAAACATCATAACTATCATGCTCAGTTTCATTTTGAGTCTCCAAGTTAAACTTGAAGAGCAACAAAACTATAGAGACTTTGCTCCAAAGTTTTAAATTAAGTCCACTTTGTGCAATGGAGTCAGGCAGGAAATGCTGAAATAGAAACATGCTTTTGCTGAGAAACAGGCTTTGGAAGATACAATTATGGAAGCATATTGTACCCATTAAGTAACTTGGCCTATGTATCTGAAAGTTTGAAATTAAAACAGCAAAGAAAATGAGAGGAGAGAGAAGCAGAGGGAAAAAAAAACCTAACTAAAAAAACGTGTCATACCTCAGTATCTGCTAAAGTTTAAGGGGAAAGA
>NW_009954704.1:46599-66597 GCF_000747805.2 Chaetura pelagica
GGAAAGAGTTATGACTTAGGCCTACCACTCATTCCTACAATGGTGCACACTAAAAAAATATATACAGGAAAATAATTCCCCAGTGCATTTAAGTCAATGGGAAAAAATGCTGTCAACTATTAGATGAAGCAGGATTTCATCCAATGGATGGGTTTTTCAGATCAGAATCTGTAAAGAAGTTTGTGGATCTGAAAAAATTTGAACCTGTGGTAAAAACAGTTTTGATGTGTGTGACCCAAGTGAAAAAACATGCACTCTGATGCTGGTTAGCAAAAATGCTATTTCATCAGTGAGCATACTTTTACTTCACCTGCACGTTCCTCCTCTCCACTCATCTCGAACAAAGCTAGCCTATATTTTTGTGAGGGAGATCCCATCATCCCCACAAATCCATTGGTATGAACTCTCCAGGTTCACTCACAGATTTCACCCACAGACCACAATGAGATTACTTAAGGATGACATCAATTGCAAAGTGGTTTTTAGCCAGTGTCATTTCAAAGACAGACATCCGGTAGACATGGGAACACCATCCAGAACCCCAGTTCTTTGTCAGGAAACACCATCCGAGCCCTTCAGCCCAGGCTCTCCCCATTCACTCCCTCTGATGCCCTGAGCAATGACTTTCTCTGGCCACCTCCTCTGCCAGTTCTCCCCTTCCTTGTCAGCTGCAGGCTTTCCAGAAGTTCTCTGGGATATGTCCATTACTGAGAAATCCCAGCTTCTCATGCATTTAGGTGCATTAAAATTAGCAACTGGAACATTTCTCTCTGATTATGTTAGTATAGGATGCCTTCCTCATAAAGCGCATTAGGAAAGTTTTGAGGAAAAGCTACATCCTTCCCAGTATGGTTGTTGGAAAGCTGGACAAAAAGAAAACTTTTCACCTTTGTCTTCCTATCAAATATTTCCTTACTGCTTGACATCATTTAGATTTTCAAAGCACTAACAAAATAAATAGATTTCTTCTATGATTTTTTTAAAGTCTTTTTTTTTTCCTCTAAAAATTGCTTTTCAGGATTTCATTCTATAGAAACACACACAAAACATTCTTCAGGAAGTCCCAAAAGCTTGAGTTTGGTTACAAGAACCCAATAACAAACACACAAGCAAAACCAAACAAACTGAAATAACCCATACATTTGCAGATCTCTAGTACTGGGACTTCCTAGTCTGAATAAATTATTAGAAGATATCACACTGTCCTCTGTCAAGCTCTTCATATTTCTCTCTAGAGTACAAAGGCATTTTCACTTGTACACAGTACAAAATCAGTGCTTTTCTAGGCAAAATTTGCTCTCAATGACATACCATGAGCATAAAAAGCAGCTTAATATTCAGAAAGTAGAAGTCTATCAACATAGTTTTTATGCTTCTCCATCCAAAATATAAATATTTCCTCTGGAAAATTACCATGGATACCTATTTTTATCTCAGGTTGGCATTGAATCTTGAAATGTAAATTTCCACCAAAAAAAGAAAAAAAAAGAAAAAGGTAACAGTAATCCTCCCCACCTTTTCATTAAATCCAAATCCTATCAAACCAAAGTAAACCAAAGGGGAACAAAACTTTACCCAATCCCCAAGTCTACCATCAGTGCTTTCTTTCTCCTGGAATAGACTATGCTGTTCTTCAGAGATGCTGAAAAATAGATTTGCAATGGAAAATTTACCTCAGCTACTTAAGTCCGAAAAGCACATACTAGCAACAACAGCAAAAAATTCATTTCTTACTCTGCTTTTACTCCAGCTTGAGATGCAATTTGTCTTGAAGGTGGACAGTGTTTGTGCTAAAGTTCCTTCTTTACTTACACAAATACTTCAACATTTACACTAAAAACAACACTGCAAGTAATTAAACCTCAGGTTAAGAAGAGCACTTAAGAAGCAAATTTTTAGCTGTTGATTTTTTTTTTTTAAATAGATTAATCTGAACCTGATGGTGTAAAGGATAAAAATGAGAGCATTAACTCAGAAAATTTCAATTCTACGTGCAGAGCTGCTGAAGCTACACAAGGCTTCCAGCACATGAGGACTCAGAGGGTTACCAACCCCAGAGGAAAGGAGATTGTAGTAACTTTCAAGATGTCCTCATTACCCCCAGAAAAGAAAAACTCCACAAAAAGAGCCTGCACAGAGCTAGCTGTAAACCCTGTATCCCATCTGCTACATGAATCTATTGGTATAAAGCATTTCATATTCTAATGCAACAGAAACCAGCAATGCATGTGAAGTGGGGAGAGCCTGGTCAGAAAACAAGCAGTGAAACAACACATCCAGTCGCTCTTTTCCTTCCTCTTGATCCAACATCCCAGGCACATAAAGGGCTATAAAAGAGCTTGATTTTGCACCACAGCATGTTCCTCCATTGACGGTCCTCATCACCACAGCTTAACTGATCTGCGCATTATGTCATTATTTCTGCTCCCAAAAGGGCTCTTGAACTCTGCAGACAGGATTTTTTCTAGTGACTTTATCTCTGCCTTGTTAACTTCGACAGAGCATTATGGCCTATCTTTGCCAGCCAAAAGAAAGGCACTGATCAAACTTCTCAGATCTTGACATCAAAGCCTATCATTGCTTATTGTAATACACAAAGGGTTTTATGTATGGATGTGCGTATGTACATTGTAAAAGGCAGAGGAAGAGAGGGAACATATAGACACAAAAGGACCAAGAACAGAAAAATCAAACACATGTTAACTAAGCTATATGAAAACCCTTTCTGCTAGAGCAGCTGTTGAATCAGAAAGGGGACTATTTGTCTGAACACGAGAGGGACAATCATGGAGAACATAAGAAAAAGCTTTCAGAGATATAAGACAAAGAACAATTCTTATTTATGATTACAGACAAATACCAGTCTGATTCACCTGAAAGTGACAGAAACTTGGCCATGAAGATAGAAACTAAAATGAAGCAGGGTTTCTGTGAAAATGGATTACTAACCTTCTATTGATTTCTTTCCTCTTCCTTAGGAATCTAATTGTTGTAAGACCAAGTTGGGAGCTCCCAGGTTTTTTGCTCAGTAGGTTTAACTTTGACTCAGTAACCTCTGTGACACATCTGTTTCTATTTATTATATTCAAGTCGAAAATGGAATTTGTGTTTCCTTCATGTTCTCGTATTGATTTGATTTTCTCTGGCCACAAGAAAGGTCATTAGGTTTAATATAGGTCATCAGGATACACACTGATTTGTATGCTAATGTAATGCAAAGTGACATTAGGTGTTAAAAAAAAAAAAACACAACTAGAGCATAAGAGACTGCAGAAAATAAAAAATAGAGTTGAATATTTTCCTAAGAGAAAGAAACAGCAGGGCACAAAGAATGCAAGACTAGTTATGTTCTGCTTTCCAAAAATGAACCTCTCCATATAGCAATAGTAAGTAAAACAGAGGTTATAGTTGAGAACAGTGGGTTTGGGTGAATGCACTCAAAGTCTGCTTATCAAGACTGAGAGGAAGAAGGCTTGGTCCAAAGGGATACTGACACCATTCGTCAGTGGATATGTGTTTACGGGCAGTGTGGACCCATTCTGGCTGCTACAGACTGTCAAACAAGTATATTCAGGTGAGTCTGGATCTGTGCAATCTTGCAGTTACCAGTCTAGTTTGTTACTGTTTGAGCACTACAAAACCAATGTCTGTTTAGACTAAGAATTCTCTCAAGTATTATTCTAATCTGTTATATTAGCCAGAGGCCACGCAGCACATTTCAGTAAGTAGCAAGATTTATGCCATTTTGCTGGCCAAAGCTCAGCCTACTACCTGTTCTTTCAACCTAAATCCCTCCTGTACTTACAGATGTAAAAGGCTTTGGTTAGAGCTGGTACAAAACCACCCATGCTACTGCATCAAGCTGGGGGCAGACTTGTCCACATCAAAGCTGACTGCATTATACTACAGAGCTGAGTCATGCTGCATGCACGCTTTGTGCTCACCTTCTGTGACCTCCTTTACATGTAGGCATCTTTAGACAAGGTATGAGTTCTGCAGATGCTAATTACATTAGCTACTATTTTGGTGGTGATTATTTTGCCTACTAGAGGAATAGTGAGATCCTCCCATGTCAGGTAAAAATGTAAGAAACAAGAAAAAAAGAACTAAAAAATACCAGTGCGTGAATGTTCATGGAAGCACTTTCTCCAGTACAGACATAGCATTAAGGAGTCCTCTCCGGCGGAGTAAGTAACCCACAGTCATATTCAACAGAAGGATTACAAAGTGGATAAAAGTAACTCAAACTGTATTTTTGAAAAAAATACCGAATTAAGGAAGACTAAACCTAAGCCCGAAACTTCCGTTTTCCTTCTGAAACCGTGGAGAGTCCATAACGTTCTTCTAGTATGTTAGTAGAGGACTTCCAGAATGAGGGAAGACAGAACTTACAATACAGTATTAAATAGTTAAGAAAAGGAAACCGTACTCAGTATTTCTGACTTTTAGTACTGACAGTCAAAGACTTCCAAACGACCTCAGGAGTCCTTAAGTGTTTCTCACTTCTGAATCTGTAGAACTGGAGTGATTATTTTTTACAACCACAACATGGTGATACAGTAACTACCTACTCATCAACCACTATGTAGGTATAAACCTAAGATATTAAAACTAGGAATGAGGAATTTAGTACAGTGATTCTGTTATCTCTGTGGCAAAAGAGTTTTCTGGGACCAAATACAGCTGACTACAATGTAAAAAAACCCACAACAAATAGACACAAGTGTGTGTGTGATCCCACATATACATGTATAGCCTTATATTAATGTCTATCATTAGATCCTCTGCACTAAAACAGAGAAGAGACAGACTCCAGTTTTGCACTGTGGCCCAGATTACAAAATTCAGGTTGAATTCTGTTATCAGATCATCCTTACATCTGCAGAAGCATTGGGAAATACACTCAGAAAACTCCAAATTGCGCTCTCTGAGACACGTAATTATTAGATCACACAGATAATGGTGCTGTGAGGAGCAGACTACATCATTTTGTGGATGTCACACAAAGGTCATGGCTACAGAACAGGCAGGCAGGCCTCTTATGTTTTGCTTACCTCAGTCTCATTTATGTAACTGAACTTATCTTAAAACCATGTCATCAACTCATGGGCTTTTCAAACCATTTCAAGAATTAAATCATTGCATTTTCCCTCCACCCTTTCCATGTGCACCTCTATCCAAACAAAATCATCCTATCTACTTTTAACAAGAAAAGGCAAGTATCATGGGGATTATGAGTACTCAGCACATCTTAATGCTGATCCCAAAACTGAAAGCCAGAGGGACTTCTTTTCAGTCTCTCTGAGGTCATCCAGCAAATTATTGATTCTTGCTGATCTCTTTCCATTCATGTCATTCTTACAGCCCAAGTGATTGCTTTGAAGTGCTTAGTAACTCTCTAATCATGTACATCTCCTGGGGCTGAAAAGAGCCCTGGTTTTAAAAGTAATTTGTTCCAAATGAGGCCCTGTGCATCTGAGTGTAGGGGTCAGGGGCTCAGGGAAAAAAGAGATAGTAAGTTTTCAAGGATCTTATTCCTGAGATCCAAAAATGTAAGCCCTTTAAGGTTTGGCAGAATAATAACTTAAGTCCACAGCTTTTGAAAATCACCTGCCATAAATAACCTAGGAAAATCTACTACTATAAGATCCTTCCTGTTCACAAAACACTTGGTTTCTTCTAGAAAAAGAAGTGTTCATGGGCTCCAACCTTTGGTAACCCTCAAGTCAGACTCACTATCAACATGAAGTATGAAAATCAATGAGCCATAATACTGAATACTTTTTTCACAATAAATCCATCTAAGCTGTGTGACGCCCAGGATTTTCCCCTCACCTGAGCTACCTTTCCAGGCAGAGGCCTCACACTGCTGCTAGCACGTGAAAGGAGCACCTGTCATTAGCACATCTTGTTCCAACTCCATTATGGATCAAGCCCAGGTCCTTTACAGTTAAAATTTACTTCATGATAACAAACCAGAATAGCACAGGAGTCCCACAGAGTACTCCAGCATAACACGTATTAGACACAAAGGCTGAAAAGGATATAATGCACCAGTATCTCACTACAAACAATGTTTTGTGCCTTCTGTGCTAAAGTGAAATACTATGCTTGCCCTTTTACTTTTTTAAACAGCAAATCTCTTCAGAAATTTGCAGGACTTTAAGATAGGTAAAGGAAGCACAGAAAAATATATACATCGAACTTCTGATTTGTTTCAGTGAAAAGTCTTTCAGACCAGTTAAGTTGCAATTAGGTGACTGATTAAACCTCAAAGAGATGGTGAGCTCAGTATCCCAATGGGACAAGCAAATGCTTCCACTTCTGTTATAAGATCTTTATGTTGCTTGGCATGAATTTGTTTAAATGCCATCAGCGATTAAAAGCTGTAACAAAAGTCCTAGTACACCCATTCAAGCAGCCACGAAATCCTGTGCAGCAAGGTCAAAGGACCCATAGCATGGGTGACTAATACTGAAGGAAAGAGGTTTAAAAACGGTAATGGTGTTCTCTATAGCTGGGTCAGACACAGTTTTCCTCTCCAGCATTGCATTACCAGCCACCCACATCAAGCCAGGTATGCAGAGTATGTATAGAAAGAGAGAATCATCTGTATGTTGCTCCAAGTCTTGCAATACGGTCTTATGTAGGAGTGATAGTTGTAACAGCTTTCTATCTGCTGGACTGGGATTTTTAGTTCATTTCTGCACAGAACAGTTGATTACAAAGTAGAATTCAGCTCAGATATTTTCTACAGAACACATTTTTAAATTTGTTCTAATACCGTCTTTTTCCACAGAAATGAAAACAAACACTGATCAATTGTAGAAAACTAGAGAAATCCTGGTGGGGTTATAATGGCCTGTTTATGATTGATTTCCTTGCTCTGCTTCTTTTGTTTGCTTTCTTCACCTTTCTCAAATTTCAACTTAATCTCACATTATCAAAATAAAGAAGAGCTACAGTATTTTAAATTTGTACTTGAGGCAAAATCTTGCTGTAGGAAGTTATTTTATACCATGTAACTGCTATTGCCTAGCTGTATAACAACTACTGGCCTTCAGTCTTTATAGCTGATTTTAATAAACTATAATAGTCATTCCAATAGAATCACAGAATCATGGAATGGTTATGGTTGGAAGGGACCTTGAAGATCATCAGGTTCCAACCCCACTGCCATGAGCAGGGACACCTCACACCAGAGCAGGCTGCACAAGCCTCATCCAACATGGCCTTGAACAGCTCCAGGGAGGAAGCAACCACAACCTCCCTAGGCAATCTATTCCCGCACCTTACTACCTTCATGGTGAAGAATTTCTTCCTTATATCTAACCCAAATCTCACCTCTTTCAGTTTAAAACCATTACCCATTGTCCTATCACTGCCCTCTCAGGTGTAAAGCCCCTCCCCAGCTTTCCTGTAGCCCCTTCAGGTACTGGAAGGCTGCTACACAGGCCCCCCAGAGCCTGCTCTTCTCCAGGATGAACAGCCCCAACTCTCTCAGCCTGTGTGCTTCATTTTCTGTCATCTTTACCCAAACTCACATGCACAGCTTATGCACTCAAACCTCCTACCAAAAGCAAGCTTTATACTTATAAAACCTTACGACCTGCTACTGCGTGCTTAACTCCCAGATCCACTTCTCTAATTTACTGTTAGTTTTTCAGGTTTTGCTAGTATAGCCAAAAAGCTGTTAGCCTGCAAGGTGCTTGTGAAAATCTATGTATGCCTGAGAGCCATGAATAAAACAGCCAGTGCTGTGGGGAACAGAAGGAGAAAAATCTCTGGCAGCAGATGTGCAAAGGGCAGAACACGTAGCTGACGCCAGGATAAGCACGCTCCGTCCCCACGGTGTGGCAGGGCAGAGGCAGAGCTGCACTGCTGCCAGGGGCAGCTCCCTGCTGATCAGAAGCTGAACCAGCCCTTCTGGGCAGCACTGAAACTAACCAGCTTTGACTGGCCTGAGCAAAAACACTTCGTTGGACCCTATACAGCACCTTTTATTGCAAGGTGGCCTTGGTATAAGGGATAGGGCAAGGACACAAACCCATACGCAGTGCAAGTCAGGCAGTTTTCCCCTTGCTGGGATCTATTCATCCTTCCAAAAACTGGGCACTGAAAACATTAAAGGAACAGCAAGTCCTGAGGGACTTGAGCAGACTCCCCAAGAATAATACACGTACAGCAGGCTTCTCAGTGCATCCTACACCTTGGAGTTTGTCTACGGTATGCAAACCAGCCACACCTAGAAAACAAGGATTTGGGTGTAAAGTTTGGAACCTACTTGGTGACACAGCTGTACCTACTGTCTAAGGAGGAGACAAAGCCACCATGAACCATGCAGGAATTGGTCACCATTGGTTTACACAGAGTTCCCTCTCACGATCAAATTCTTTCTTAAATTATAACTCAAAACAGCTACCATGAACACTGCTTTGTGAAAGAGAAGCAGGCAAAACTATCTACTGGTACGTGCTGCATTAGTTTGGAAGAAAGAAAAAAAAAAAAAAAGCCAGTTAAGAATAAAGTAAGAATCTATTTGCTGAATTGGGCAGCTTTTCTAATCCTTCTGCTGTACCCAGCACCATTCAGATAAAAGATTCTGGCCTTTTATCAGCAAACCTAAGTGGATCAGATGATTCATCTCTCACACACACACAAAAAATGCACCTGCTGATACTTGGCAGAAGTTTCAAACGAAACATTTCCTTTTGCAACACAAGGGATTATCTTTGTTACAAACACTAAGATTTAGCCTTAGATTTCTAGACTTTCGTCTGCTCCTCCCACTTTACCTGTCACATTTGTTCAGCAGCATAAAGCTATTTGTTGGTGCTGGCAGAAAAGGGGCAGAGATCTCCACATCAGTCAAGGAAGATAAAAGAAGTTTATACCAGTACTTGGATGAAGGGGGTCTGTTAGAGACACTGTATTTTCCCAATCTAAGAGGATCTGGTTCCTTAAATACACAGGGCAAACTATCCAACTGTCTTTGTTTACCCAGGGGATACTGCTGCAACTTGCAACATGCAAAATCTAATCAGACTGGTACAAGTTCCAGTTGGCCACCTCCTAATCTGTTAAGCTACAGGGTTTGTTAGATCTGAGATCTCCTACTTCTACAATGTTAGTGAGCCAGGGCAAAACTGGAGCTCAGAAGAGGTTTCTTAGCAGGGATCTTACGCTTTTCCAGGTAAGTCTACACTTTGCATCCAGAAACTGAAAGCAAGACTGACAACATTCAACCGTCTGAACCCCTGATTAAGAAATGAGAAAGTGGGAGTCACTGACAATCAAAATTCTTTACTTTCAAAAAACTCTGATCTTCTGGACAAGAGTGTTGTCAATTTATTTCTACCTACTCAGATAGGCAATATGTGAAAGAGACAAGAAATTTTATAACACCCACTGTCTTTTGCTAGTAACTGTTAATTTTCTACATGAGACCATGCTTATCCTAAATCATGCAATAAAGTGAAACCGATTCCTGTCTTATTCCTTCATATTTTATCCCTGTCTTCAGGGAATTTACTGCTAACTGAAGACAGTGGAATTTTCCTCTTGCAGAAAAGACAGAAACAAAAATATTAATTAAAAAAAAATCAGCTAAATATGTTGCACAAGTACTGTTACTGGCTAAAACCTGCATAAAATTATATTAAAGAGTAGCTTTTAGTTACTTTCACGTGCTTTGTACTGCTGAGGTAATTTTCGTTCCATGCATACACTAGACATCAGATTCCTTGATACATTTTTTTCACCGACCATTATGGTTAAGTAGTGAATGTTTTAGATGTTATTGCCACCCAGAGGAAGATGCCTTAGGAATCTGTGTGCATGTATATAACACATGCATAGAGAACCCCCAATCATAACCTCATGTACCTCCCAAGCAGTAGAGAATAGGGCTGTAAAAGTGAAGCTGTTGCAAAATAAAACTTCTAGTTCAACAAAGAAGTAATTAACTGCGCAATATTGAATATACAAACAGTAGGTTAAGTGTACAGGTTGATGTGTTTGTTCCATTTATATGACAGTTCTGTATCTTCCCCCACCTCACTGAGGCACTAGCATGTCTACTAACCATTGCAAGAGCATCTCAACCTATGAGATTGATCTGATCAACCTAATTCTAATCTGCCATCACAAACGTGAGACCAGTGAAAAGGAAACAGTCCACTTCATTTGACCTTTCCTTGTAGAAATATATTAAACATGTATAAAAATTGCACATTTTCCTACATCGATTTCAGAATGTATTCAACCTGAAAGCAACAGAACATGGACTTCAAGAGCTGTCAGACACTCACTTTACTGCTGTTCTGGATACTAAAATGCACAGGGCTTGGAGAACATAAAAACAAAGCTACAGTTATATGTTCAGAATGTAGAAGATCCTAAAGAGAAGACAAATACTTGCCAACAAGTTTCCCAAGCCTGATTTTTTATTTGCCCATCTGCTAGCTAGACTACTTGGAAAGAGTTATGTCTTCTGTTCTCTCTCATCGCTTTAATCAATAAAAATATTTATGCATACACCTACCCAATAATTAAGGCTTCTACATCTTCTACATTTACATACAGGCTTAAATGTAGATGTGATCTTAAATGCAGAAGTGATCTTAAATGTAAAAGTGATCTTCTTGACTTGCAACTGGACTACACCCACATTTAAAATCACATTTTTGCTTCACATCCTGACATATATACTGTATACTATACTATACCTAGTATGAACAGATTTTCAGGCCTTGCACATCACTTTTTTACAGAAAGGGATATTGGTAGCAAAGGGCATGGATATACTTCACATGCAACTTGTTCTTATTTTCCAGCTAAGTACCAATCTCGGGACAGAGACAGCCAAGTGACATGCCTTTCACCTCCCTGGCAGCCTAGCTCTGTGCTTGTTTAACTTCGTGACTAAACTAACTCAGGTCAGGAAACGGGGCAGACAATATTCCTGCCACTAGCAACAAAACCAAAAAAGTAAGCATAGAACAAAAATAAAGAAATAGCTTACCTTCCTTGAAACTTGAACACACTACATGGTGCACCAGCAAATAAGGGCAGCGCTCAACTCCACTTGGCCACAGCAGCCTGGAAGCTTCCATAACCATGCCAGCTGCTGGCACCTGGTATCCCAGACAGCACATTAGGAGAGAAAAAAAAAGAATTTATCACAAAATGTAAATAGGTTCTAGAATATACCAATACTATTTTTGTTTCTTCTGCATGTGTTTTTCTCATCAAAATTCAACTCAGATTTTCAACCACCAGATTTAGGTTATTTTCATATACTGAAAATAACATCTCTTTCCTCTGAGCTATCAGCTATCAGTGCTCTATATCATCTTTCATATGATAGAAGTACATGAAGAGTCCAGTTTCTTCTCAAACTGTACCTTTCAAGTTTAATTGCACAAACACTTGCCTCAGTCCAGATGAGGCCATTGATTGGCTTCAATAATCACACTGCACAGCGACTAATTACAGTCACTGGATACTCCTCCCTTCTTTCAAACCATTATCTACAATCAGTGTTATTTTTCTTGGTTGTATAGCTCAATTATTGGATACTCTGGATAGAACTATAAGTAAAATGAATAGTTTAAGAACTCTGGCTCTCTTTGATCTGATTTTTGTAGTAGGTCCCAGCATTTAAATTTTTTATGAAGAAAAATGTCTGTTATCTCATTCAAATCAGTTTACCATTAACTTAATTTGTAAAGACAAGCCTTATGAAATTAGAAAAACTGAATTATTCATTATGATGTCTACTAATTTTACACTATTATTTCTTATGCAAAACTTCCACGTGTCAGCCCAGGAGTGTTTTGTTTTGCTTTTTTTTGGTTGCAGGGAATAATGCTTCAAAACACTCCCTAGAGAACAAAAGGTAGCTGTCACATTGCAGATAATGCATTTAATCTCTTTGTTACATCACAGTACCTTTAATAAGCTTTATTGTACTCCATTTCTGTATAGCAACCCTGCAAAAAATTCCTGTACTAAGTAAGCAGTATGAAGGTCTGTACATTTCTACCCGCTTAACAATTAGATGAGTGCTTTCAAAATAGTCAAAAGCAGCAGTAAATTCCTTTCATAACAGCTAGCAAACACCTCAAGCAGATCAGTCATTCCTCAAAGCAAAGATGACAGTCACTTTCTCATCTTCACTGACTCTGTTGAATTTGAATACAAAATTAAATAGGATGTCTCGTCTCCTACTGTAAACCTTGCTTCACTCAAGACCAGTGGTGCAGGTATTTAATCTTCATTTATTTTAATGCCCATATTAAAACATCCCACTATCAAGACGAAATTCTTTAAAATGCTGAATATGTATGAAATGTGTTCCATTTTTCAAATAATTCTTTAAAACTTTGCATCTGCAGCTCAGAAGTTAATTATATATATAAATCTACCTGCACCGTGCAAGACAAAAACAAACTCACTGAACATCACCTTTCTCTCACGTTTCAGTGGCTCCTGCAAACTTGGCTTCCATTCACTACATGCTCATACTGCACAGCCAAGAGTCTCAGGAGCACTGCTGTAACCACACTGAAGTGCCAACCCCCTGCAGTCTAAGGATCCAGCCTCCATATATCTAATACAAGCATTCCGATCTCTATCATCAAACTTTTCACTGCTAGAAGTACAAAATACTCTTTATACAGTCCAAACAACAATCCCCCAACATACATTGGAGTCTCGAGAATATCAGCACTCTGGCACTTTTTTTTTACCTTGCCCTATTTTATCCTTCACAAAAATAGCACATTTCTAACACATATTTAATCTACTGACTGTAACAGCTTACATGACATTGAGTAATTGCTACAGAATACTTTCTGTATTAGAAGCACAACAGTACCTATCATTGAATCTATCTTTAAGCCAAAGCCACATATTTCTGCTCTGTGTAGAAGGCTGCAAAGTTACATTGACTTGCCTGCTATTTCTATATTCTTGGAATGTTGAAGTGCTAAAATTCGCCGTTTTCATTAAAGCAGGGCACAAACATCTCCTATGCACTCTGAAACTGCAGTAATAAAAGCAAGAGTCATTCAGGACTTCATAAACTGCAACCTATGTAATGCTAGAGATGGTTATGTGGTAAAAAATACTGCTGTATAAGAGGAGACTAACTAGGTGAACTGGAGCCAGTTGTCACAAACAAATCCCAAAGTGAGACTTCCATGACAAACCAATACCAACTCAGTCAGTATTGAAAACAAAGAATTAACAAATAGTTATGGAGGGGAATTACTTGGATGCAATCTGAAGAAAACACAATATAATTAACAGTATAGGACTATTTTTCTAGTTCAGAGTACTTAAGAAACTAGCAGGCTGTGAGCAGTGAAATACATTCACAAACCCAGTTTGCTAATAAAACTTTCAACAGTGCACACTGCTCATCTTGGGAAACACTGAACAGTAAGATGAGCCTTGTAATATTCCCCTGAGGGGAAGCAAACGTGACTTTTGGTGTGCATTGGAAAGAAGTACATTTAGAATTTTGAGACCTCAAAATGCTGCACAGCTTCTCCTCCATCTATAGGTCCACAATTGAAGACAGATGTTAAACACACGCTTCAGTCTCTTGCAATTTGGGAAATCAGTGAAGCATGTGCTCGAGGCTTACATTCTGCACAGGGATCATTGCAGAAGTGGGGAATTTAGTAACAAGTAATACATAACTCTTAAGTAGCAGCTTGGATTACCAATCTGAAGGTGTTTAATGTGGGAAATCACAATCATTAGCTTCATTTTAACAGATGAATGAGCTGGGACACAGAAGGGAGTGATTTGTCTCCAGACATACAAAAGGCCAGTAAAAAAATATATCTATGGAGAAAGCCTGTATTATGATTCTCAGTTCAGATTTACAGTCTCTCCAGCCATCTAAAGCAACTACCCCAAATCAGACTGTGCTCTAAACAGCAGAAGTTTATGCAATACAAATCTGCAGTAAATCTATTCCAACACAGTAAACAGATGCCCTCATTGATTACTTTTTCTAGGGAAGGCAAACATGAATCTGTCAAAGTCTGTCCATACCAACTCTAGGTGCCTTCCTTCATTCTAGACATCCTTTTGGAACAGTTTCTGAACAACCTATGTAACGATTTTTCTGGCCCAAATTAAAACATAACAGACCAAATACTTGCTATTCATTTTTGACAAAATGAATTTCTAAGAATTTCTTCTCCTTTTACTGAATTCTTGCCCAATTTCAAAAAAAACCCACACAGACCTGTTTGATTTATTACAGATGCATGAATGAAAGACTGTCAGTCAACTGCAGTGATTCCCAGTCCTTGTCATACAGCACAGAAGGCTCATCAGCATCTTATGAAAAATGGTCAGGACTGACCACTTTTATTTCAGACTTCTCAAAGACCCCCAAGCATTGCCACACTCATCCTCACAAACCATTTCCATTGTCTGTGCCCTCAGGTCCAAACCAACTCTTAAAAAAAAGCTAAACAAAATAATCTCCTATTTTGGCAGTAGTACGTACACCCATCTGTTACCAAAACTCTGATGTTCCCTCATCGCTTAATCATCTGTCAAAACTTATCACTGCCTCTGCTCTTTCACCAATGCAAGATTTATTTAACATTCAAGAACATGCAGCACAGGACTCTCAGCAACCAATACAACAGAGTAAATAATACCAGGATGTGACCACTATCCCCAGCAATCAAAATCACACAGAGAATTTCAGAAGTCAACAGAGCAAAGCTGTTCTAACAGCCATAGTTGATCACTACACTTATGTAGCCTGTATTTGTGCATGTTTTAAGGCAAGGGACAGTATTTTTCCAACTGCTATTTCACTACAATCCTGAAAACGGCATGTTAATGAGACTATGCTAATGTTCATGTTTGGAAAAAGATCAGATCCTTGGAGTTTCGTTACTTATTTTGTAATTATTTTAACTATTCCCTCAACAAGAGTATTTTTTGCTTACTTCTTCAGATCTCACAGCTTATGCACAGAACTGCCTTTTAACAGCCTCTCTCTTGGTTCTCACAACCTTAATTCATTTGAAAACTATATAAACCTCTGTGCCATCTGGTAACTTTTTGCAATGTAATTATCCTGATAAATGTATGCATGATATTAGACATTTTTCCATTAGAGAGGTGACTAATGTTTTTTCTGTATTTACAAATCCGTCTGCAGATTCTCTTATAGGTCCATTTGAGGAGGCTAACAGAGTTGTTCATTTGAATTTATATCTTACTAAAACTTGATGCCAAGGTATTCTGCCAAATGGTATTTAAATTATGTACTATTGTTTATCCCAATCAGTTTCCTGTCTTGTAAATTAGGTATACAAAGTAACAAAACTGCCACAGAATTTGTTTTGTGCATTTCTGTATGCTGCCAAAGGGAATTTTGAATAAAATAACTGTTGCACAGTGGGAGGAAACATAATGAGTGAAACAGCAGTTTTTCTCTATTTTGGAAAATAAAGGAAAGCAGTTTTACACCAATGCAAGCTCAGGAAAGTCAGCTGTTTTTGAAGTTACATCCAAGTCTTGTATATGATCTGTGACACACGACACTACTTGAAAAGATTATGAAGCCACACATAGCCCAGTGCCTCCTACCCAAATATTCAGCTTAACAATGCATCATATGTTACATCATACTTTTGTTCATCCCAAGGAGCAGTGACACCACTGACCTGATGAGCGCTATCATGACCATCACAAGTAGATACACTTGTGCTTCTATTTGTATGCAAAGTGCCTTAAAGCAGCTACCCATGTGCTTGTAAATCGTATTTAACCTCTTAAAAATAACTAGATTTTTTAAAACCTTTGATTTAAAACAACTTACAGAAATACAAGACATCTACTCATTTCCCAATATATGACTCTTCATCGTGCTACAGATACTACTTTTTATATGAAATATATGTCAACTTAATTGTGACTTGCTGAATCTGTGCTCCTCAGTAGCAGCAAGCTGTGAAGGCAGCCAGGAAAGTTTTTCAGAAAGAGGTACAGAATCACCAGCTTCGAAGAGTCCTGTCAACAACCCTCAGTTTCTCAGCTCTGCCTCTGTTTCACTTAGCACAGCAGCATGTAAACTCCTTCACTTTGGGTGCCTGGGCTGGGGTTTCCCTAGCAAAGCTTTCTTCCCTTTTTTTTTTCAGATACTTGCTGCGGATTAGCAAAAATGCCGGAGGAGATGTCTCTGGCACATTCTGATTCACCAAGCTTATTATTTGAAACACAATATCTTCATCTGAGATGCTGACAAATAACTGGGTATCAGTGGGCAGACCACCAACTCCATGATTAGATGTGGCAGTACAGAAATACACTAATTACACAGATAAAGATTTGGTTTTTTTACTCTGAACCCTACCATAAAGGAGCAGTTGGCTGAATTAGACAAAATTAATGGAAAGAGCAACATAATGTTTGACGGGCACACTTATCCTTCTTCAATTCAACCATCAGTAGTCTGTTTCCTTCTGAGGAGCAACAGGCTCAGCACTAATTAAGGGAGTAATTATCCCAGCTAGGTATTTACAGCCTTTAAACTGCTCATTCATTTCCTCTCCCTTTGGTTCCTAGGAATAGCATCTGCCCTTTTAATCCAAACAACAAATAGGCCAAAATAAAAATTTATCCTATTTAGAGCTGCTAGGTAGCAAGTTAAAAAGATAAAAACTTTCCACCTCAAGGCATCCTAAAGGATGCACTGGAGCATCTGTGCTGAGGGGATGGAGGGGGCAGCCAGTCCAGAGGCTGCTGACATCTGCTGACATGGCAAAAGTGTATGACCCCTAGAGGATTCCCTGAAACCCGCCCAGACCTCTGCGGAGCTCGAGTCCATCTTCCCAGAGGCTGCAGGTGATGCTCTGACAGCTGCTGATCCTACACAGACTGATGTATTACAACTGAAGGATGTGGGGGGAAATGTGGTTTTCCCGTGTTGCTCTGTGAATATAAACTTTATACATTGTGATAACACAGCAAGATGTGAAATGTCTGTGTTCCATTAAATACCTCTTATTATACAAGATTGGCTGACAGCCCTGGGGACAGGACAGGGATACAAAGCTGCATTTTAGAAGAGTACCATTCTGAAAGGAGTTTGAGGAACAAAATCAAACAAGGGAGAGCTGTAACATCCACAGTGTTCCTACTTAAGACTATGCTCCTCTACAAACCCACTGCAAGTTACATGTGCACAACCAAAAGCTGTACCTGAATGCCCCAAACTCTGAAGACATGTCAGCTAAGTGCCTGTAACAGCCAAAGAATGTCCTGAAAATCTAAGTCGGTAATTTCGGGAGTGCCTGAAAGCGTTTGTAGGATCGGATCTTGCAACCAAGCCTTCTATATAATATGAAGAAAAAAAAGCCTAATAAAATCCAGTAACTCAGCAAGCAAATGCAACTATCAAAAAAGCTTTTTTTTTTCTTCCAAAATGATGCATGAATAGTATCTAAGCCTTGGTATGGAAAGCTACTCATAAGAAAAAAATTAACCCAGAGATATCTGAAATGGATAAGGTTGAAACCCAGTGACAGACAAGGAACCTCCCAAATCAGTTTCTATCCATCAGTATAAACTAACATAATATAACAAGCAGGTTCCCCCTGCTTGTTCAGAAACATTTTCCAATTTTCAAACTGACCACCTGAGATATTATAAAGAGAACAGAATTCTTATGCCTTAGCCAGGCAAGCATTAGTGTAGCAGCAAGTTACCAGTAACCACATGGTCCAGCTTTGCCATGCAACAGTTGCTGTGAAAAGACAAAAACATTTTCTAAGAACACAAACACAGTTGTCCTATAAAGCAATGGATGTTTTATGAACATCTCTGCAGGCAAGCAAAGCAGGATATCCCATTAGGAAAAAAACAGAAGCTTCCTTTATGCTTTTAAAAGACTTCAGCAGACGTCTGGAACGATCTTTCTAATAAAAAAAGCCAACTTTAAGCCATGTTTTTGAACCATAAATCCCTGTTTATGTGTCCTAACTATACCAGGTAAAGAATCACAAAGTAAATGAGACATGGTCCACACTTCAGCTGGTGCCATGCCAACCGAACTGTCACCTCTGAAAGATTAGCAAACAAAGAGAACACAAGTTTTTAAAGATGACTATGGAGAGAATTCAAAAGGAAAGCTTACCTGGCTTCAGAAAGCAAAAGTCTGCCCTGAACTTGGAAGCAATGATTACAACCATCTAACAGGGCACCGTGCTGCCTGGTGTGCCTTGCAGTCTGGGTTCTCCTAACACAAACTTCAAGGAGCGTCTGGAGCACACGGCATTTTCCCTCCCTTGCAGGCACCTTGAGCACCATCACTTGTCTGCTGGTTACGCCAAGAAAGAGCACACAACCAGTTCTGGTCTAGCAGTGCTGGCAGTCAGCTAAACAACAGCACTTAAGTCACATCATGTAAAGATGAGGAGAGGGAATCCAAATATTTGACACTATAAAACAAGTCTGGAAAGAACAACTGGAAGTTCACTTGATGATTGACACAAGCCTGGTACCAAGCAGCTAAATACTGAGCCTGTGTGAACAGGCATTTATCTACAAGTTGAAATGCTGTGTCACAAGGCCCAAGTACTACTTCTGAGCTCACTCTTACTTGAAAAGTATCCAGTCTTTACTTCTGAATGTACAAAAAGCATGCAATCATTTAAGAACTCCCAAAACATGTGGCCTATAGGAGTATATTTTTCAAATCTTCAACAACTACACAAATATCAGTGAAAATAAGGATATGACTTATCTGCTGTATAGGTGCTGCACTGATACAGAACATATTAAGCTACTTAATCACAAAATAAATTCCTAAGTTTGTGGGAGGTGTACCTGCCATGCAGAGGAGTTGGAATTAGATGATCTTTCAGGTCCCTTCCAACTCAAACCATTCTATGATTCTAGGAAGTTGTCTTTTCCTTGCTGGAATGTTTTGGTAATTCTCTTTCTGCCACTAATAAAATCACTGATTATTTATTGCTGGTTCTTGTGAAGATTTTATAAAGAAAAAAAAAATATTCATGGAAGTATCATATAAAAGTAAACACTTTGAATAGCTGAACCATAAGAATAATTGATTATAAAGTCAGATGAAATTGTTTTTCCTTCTTCTAGTACATTTTGCAAGATTTTAAAATATGTTTTCTAAAGAAAATATTATTAACAACAGATAAATGCTCTTCATAATAAGCCGAACAACTCAATTCTTTTCTTTGCTCTTCCAAAAATGACATGAATTTTTAAATAGCTCACATAACTCTGAAAGTACTGGCTCTGCCTTTTGCTTGGTTTTGTTGGGTTTTTTTTAAACCTTGATACTTGTCAGTAAAAATCCTCCAACAGGTGCTATCTATCATCTGAGGGCAAAAATTCTTTTATTATTCTTCCTTCCATATCAGCGCTGTACTCTACTATGAAGCCATCTTCTAACTTCTACTGTATCCAAACCAGTAGCTGGGGGAGGGGAGCATGGGGAGACATCATGAGCAGAAGAGAGACATCTATTACACAGAGGCAATTACCTCAACGATTAAAAAAATGCAGCAGGAGAGCTGCAGAAAAGTTCTGAGGGCACCCCAAGAATAAAATCTTCTCTCACTGTCAGGTAAGCAAATATTTGAGTATATACAAAGTACGACATTCTGGTGCTGTGGGAAACCAACGGGACCATTTCCAGATGATTTGTACACCAGGAATGGTACATCTTCCTCATTAGATTAATTGAGAACGAGGCAAGAGAGCAGTTGTGCAGATGTCACTGAATGCTGTGCTGATATGCACAGCTGTCAGCACCAGGTATGGCATCCCAGGGCTTTATGCTTACACTGCCTGCATGAAACACTCCCAGCAATGAAATGTTAGTTAGGAATAGAGGAGAAATATAGCTGCTTACTCCAAAGAAATTAGATGGCTCCAAATCTCTTAGAAACAGCTGCCAGAAAATTGTCTGAGTTAGAC
>NW_009954704.1:66649-97780 GCF_000747805.2 Chaetura pelagica
AAAGGTGCCAGAGGGACCTGAGCCAGGTTTACTTAATGTTCCAAGGGGATATGGAACAGTCTGCTTTTCACAACTGAAATATATTCATTTGCAATTTCAGTGAAATGCTATTAGCCATGGGAAATCAAGGTTGACCTGTGGAAAAGGAGAAGTGTTTGGAAATATAATGGAAATCCTCAGAGTCACTCTTTTTGCAAGACCAGAACAACAAAGCAAATGTGATTTCTGATGAGGTTTCTCAGTACTGAGTCAGGCAGAAGTCTACCAGAAAGGATGCAAATTGTGGATTGAGAATTATACACCTTCCTCTGTAGGTCATTAGGAACGATGCAAGCAGTATCAGATGTACTTATGCAAAAGAAAAAGCCACACTAATTTATGTCAGATGTCACAGATGTGAGTTACCATAATTCATATAACCCAGTTTAATCTAACGATCTCCGGTTTGTGTCACCATCTTTCTTAAACTGCTGTGCAAGTGTATAAACATCTCAACAGCACCCAATGTGCAAAGCCAGAGCACTAAGTAATGATGCTCAGCATTTGAGCATTTTCACATGCTCATGTGACAGTGAGAAATTTTTAAATTTATTATAACCCTCAACAGCATAAAAAAAAAATCTAGTAAAATACTCATGAAGGCAGTAGTGAGAGATGAAAAAAAAAAAGAAAAATCATCGAGCCCTAAAACCCTCCTAAAATACGTACAGCAAGATTTCCCATTCATACCAAAACCCATCATTCATTGAGTTCAAACAACAATCTGTCAGCATGTAAGTCTCTTTACTCACTTGTGATGAACCCCCTGCTAGAATATTCTTATACCTTGCACATACTTAAGAGTTTACTGGACATAGGTAGAAGTAATTTCTTTTCTAAAAGATCAGAGTTGGAAGGTACAGAAGGGGATATTTTCATACTAATCCAATTGCATTCAGCCACCAAGATCACTACCACTGTACTTTAGGGCTCCTCCTAAATTTAACACACTTGTATTATCCAGGATACTGGTGAAGCTGTTCCTCTGAGCCCTCATAACAACGCTGTCCTTTTCTGTCTATATAGCTTCAAATGCTTCTCTGAACTTTAACAATGGATCCAACTTTATCATCTTTTCACCAAAGACCCATTTCTCACCATACAGTCTCTTGAGGAAAGCAGTTTATTTATCATGCCACAAATCATTCTTCTCGTTTTGCTGACATCTGATTTAAAACCCACTCATGCTCAGCACTGATTCGCAAGCATTCATTACTGATAACTTCATTTTCAGTCTATAAGAATAGTTATCTTGGCTTATTGTCAACCTAATTACTTTCCCTGTGCCACTGCTCAAATCACATAGGAATGTGTTGACAACATTGTTCCCCTTCAGTGATCTGTTATTTGATGTTGGTTCCATTATAAAACGTGCATTACTAACTATTTAAATAAAATGGTGACACCTGAGTACTAGCAAAACCATATAGACTTACCTTAATCGGAAAAAAACAAAACAAACCTAAAAAACAACTATAGGCAATAAATGCAATCCTTTCTATCAAATTAGTGAGAATACTCTAATTTGCTGCCTTGGTAAATTTGCTTAAATGATTCCTCTAAATTTCATTGACAGTATAATGCTGGTTCTAACAGTCAGCTTTTCAGTATATTAATAGAGCTCATAACTGAATATAAAATATTCAAGAAGGCTGGCGTTCATTACTGCTAAAAACAACTGCAGCACCAAATTCTAATGCAATGGTAAGCAGCCCTTCTGGGTTCAGAGACCTCCACAAGAAAAGCATATTTCGGTCTGTATTTGCATAAACACCTTCAGATCTTTTTCATAATTGTAGACATAGAATATTTTATTTAAATCTCTTATCTAATTATCCAAGAATTGTTATTTTTCAAGCAGTATTTCAAATGAACAATTTCATTCTGCTCCTCAGACTTCAGAGTTCCACACCATTAGTTCCATAATCATGGCTCAGATTTTGGTTCTCAAGCTCTGGTTTTAAAAGGATATGTATACACAAACACACATATCTATCGACTACTTCAACATGTTAAAAAAGCCTATGATAGCTATGGAAAAGAGTAAATGTCACATTAATTATTTAATACAATATTACATGCAAATGCACAAGAGTTTACAGTTTCAAAAAATAACATTTTGGTTGGTTTATTGCTAGAGAAAAGGAGAGTTAGGATTACTGAATCTAAGTGGAGATGTCTTTAAACGTTTCACTGTGCCATTTTAGACACCTTATTTAAAATTTCACTTCACTCTCAATTTCTTTTTTAATCTTCAGATGAGAAGAGAGACTGTGCAACAAAAATATAATGCAAAAAAAGGTATTCTTATATTTCAATTTTTTTAAACATTAAAGTTAATATTCTCTGACCTTTTTTTTGAGCATTTATAAGTGTAATTCTAGACAAGCTAATACTACTAAGTTTTCATTGTAGTTCCTGGCAGAAAATTGTATAGACTGTCATGCACTGCTTAAGGAGGTGGGAGGGTGGGGGGTGGAGAGATATTAATTATACAACTGTTGCCCAAGAGCAACATTTCTCCTCCCCTAAAATCCCTACTATTGTACTTGGATGTTCTTCATGTGGAAATAAACTTAGAAAATGACTAAGCTGAAAGGTAGCATTTCATCTCCCTCAAAAACTTACAAGTCCTTACTTTTCAGCCAAATACATGTCAGCGTGGAGCCCTCTACTCCTTCAGAAAACTTACATTGTAGTTACCTCTTTGTCAGGTTATTTTCAAGTAAATACATTTTTCTAGTTGAGATACTTCTGAAATGCAGACCATTTCTGGGATCAGCATTCATTAGGTCACATAACTGTGACCTGATATGCATCACCAAACTCCATCATTCCATGACACAAGTAAAATAATAGTGACTGCCTGACCACGCAGTATTCAAGGTAACACATACTGAAATACCTAACAAAAAAAAAAAGATTACATAAAAATCCCCAAGGGTATTTGCCACTATTTGGGGTAAAGAAGAGAAAAGCAATCACACATGCTGTTCTTTGCAATGAACATCACAAAATGATACAAGAAAAAGGGGCATGATATTCTGAGGCAAGTATGAAAGTGAAAAAGTGAAACCCTTAAACAGTTTGTTCTTTAACTCTTTATATGTTCTTTTTACCCAGTTCTTTAAGAGAAGTCAACAAGCAAAATTCATCTGGGCTGTCATAAAAGATGACAATGGTGTCAAGTGGGAAAAAGGAGAACATGTTTTGCAGGCTTGGGGCAATCCTGAAATCTACTTTCTCCTTGTAATCCCTCAGAGAAAGGAAAATATCCTGAGCTGTGCTGTTTTCGCAGAGTTTCTCTCTGGTTTATGATTTAGTATAGGTCAATACAATCTGTAGACCATGCTTTATACCAATGCCTTTGTAACATTTGGGAGAGCAAAATCCTCAGGCTTCTTGCACCACAGCTGCATTTTAAAACATATGCTTTAGCAGTCCCACCCTTTTGCATCGCTTTTCCACTGGAAAAATTCCTTGACTGAAAAAGAACTTTAAAAACCCAGTATATTTCTACTGATTTGGAAATAATTATATTCTAAGTAAGAGCGAGAGAAGCTCAACACTACTGTTGTTCATGTGTCAGTTAAAAATAATAAAACAAAAGCTAGTAGTACTGTACTCTGTACCTTTGTTACTTCTTTTGCCACACTGAAACATAAACAAGTCAAGCCACAAAAGAAACCTAAAAAAACCCAAGTCATGCACAGCAGTGTTGTGTGTATCTGCTTCTTTCCCAACCTTTTTCTCATCTACAGTTAAGCAAAACAGTTAAATACTCAATGGTCTTATTTTGAATTGGGTCAGGCTGTCTGACTTGCTTTTTGACCTGTTCCTTTTCTTGAAAGTAAACTGACTTCAGCGTTTCTTTCTCCATTTGGATGCCAAGTTCATGCTACTAAAAAACACCAAGTGTTCCATTTTGATCATCAACACTCACCATAAGAAGATCTTCACAATGTTACTTAGATTTAGGGATACCTGACCTGTCATATGATTTAATGGCAGCTTGGCTGTTTGCACACTGCAAATGTATGAATAACCTCTGCAAGGTCACAGCAGAGCATAGAAGCTCTTACTGAAGGTTTTTAGGGTTTTTTCTCTTCAAAGTAAAAGACAGTAACTTAAAACTGTTCTGGTTGCTGCCACAAAGATGCTGGTAGCATCACAAACAGAAGCCAACAGGGCTGGGCGCAAGTGTGAGGACTTGATGAGAAAGCAAAAAGCATCGAGCATGAAACTTCATTCTTTCAGTAAGTTCCAAGAAAAAAACCAAAACACGCATACCAAAACCTCCACACAACCCACATGAAACTACAGGGCATCTAACATTCTTCATAATCTTATTTTCTATGACAGAGGTACTTCCAGTGTTTCCAAAGAATTTTGGTAGCGCCCCTATTAACCTGTTAACCTGCAGAGGTTGGGGAAAAACAACAGTATTTCCCTCCTATTAAGTAAAAATAGGTCAATTCTATCAGCTAAGAAAAAGCTGCACAAAATTAAGCTTGATACAAGCTCTCAGCATCTTCAGAAGTTCTTCTGAATAGTATTGTAATGAAAAAGAGTTGTGAGAAGTGACTTTCTTTTTTTTTCAAATCTTGTTTTAATTAAATGTCTAGCATTTGCAATTACAGAGTTTTGAGAAGCTAAAGCAACAACATCTTGTGCCTGAGGATTGGAGGAAAGCAAATGTCACTCCAGTCTACAAGAAAGGCAAGAAGGAAGACCCGGGTAACTATAGACTGGTCAGCCTCACCTCCATCCCTGGAAAGGTGATGGAACACCTTGTTCTTGGCACTATCTCTAGGCATATCAAGGATGAGGGGGTCATTAAGAGCAGTCAACATGGCTTTACCAAGGGTAAGTCATGTTTTACTAACCTTATAGCCTTCTATGAGGAAATTACTAGGTGGATAGATGATGGTAGGGGAGTAGATGTGGTTTATCTCAATTTCAGTAAAGCATTTGACACCGTCTCCCACAGCATCCTTGTAGATAAGCTGATGAAGTATGGGCTTGGTGATCAGGTAGTGAGGTGGATCAAGAACTGGTTGAAAGGAAGGAGTCAGAGAGTTGTAGTCAATGGGGCAGAATCTGGTTGGAGGTGTGTGACTAGTGGAGTCCCACAGGGGTCGGTACTGGGACCGGTGATGTTCAATATTTTCATCAAGGACCTGGATGAGGGAACAGAATGCAACCTCAGCAAGTTTGCTGATGACATTAACCTGGGAGAAGTGGCTGACACACCAGAAGGCTATGCTGCCATTCAGAGAGACTTAGACAGGCTGGAGACTTGAGCGGGGAGAAACTTGATGAAATTCAACAAGGGCAAGCGTAGAGTCTTGCATCTGGGGAAGAACAACCCCAATGAGAGGTGCATTAGAAAGGGTGTGGTTAGTAGGTCAAGAGAGGTTCTCCTCCCCCTCTATTCTGCATTGGTGAGGCCGCATCTGGAATATTGTGTCCAGTTCTGGGCCCCTCAGTTCAAGAAGGACAGGGAACTGCTTGAGAGAGACCAGCACAGAGCTACAAAGATGATTAAGGGAGTGGAACATCTCCCTGATGAGGAAAGGCTGAGGGAGCTGGGTCTCTTTAGCTTGGAGAAAAGGAGACTGAGGGGTGACCTCATCAATGTTTACAAATATGTAAAGGGTGAGTGTCAGGATGATGGAGTTAGGCTTTTTTCAGTGGTGACCAGTGATAGGGCAAGGGGCAATGGATGCAAACTGGAGCATAATAGGTTCCATGTGAATACCAGGAAGAACCTCTTTACTGTGACTCTTAGTTTCCTGATAGCAAACAGACTAAGGTGACAGGCTGTGGGAAAAAAAATCTCATTATGATATAGTCATTTAGACAAGGTAATTCTTGTCTGTGGGAAGGATGGCTGAGCACAAGGAACATTAAGGTGCCTAACAGGCTAAGGAGACCAGGTTCTGGTTTGCTACAGGTCATCAACATATAAAGTGTTCACTTACAGTGACTCTTCATTCAAAGGGAGAGGACCTTTTGGAGAGGTTGACTGTACCATATATAACAAGGTCCTGCTCTACCTCAAGCAGAAGTGCCAGATGCTTTTCACAGGGTAAATTAATCAAAGGGTACTTGCTAATTAGGTGACTTTGATATGTCTAGATAGCTACAGGAAACTGCACCTGAATCTCTGTCCTGTTAGTTTCCTGCAATTGCTTTGAAGTAAGGTCTATGCAAAGTAGCCACGTGTTGTATGACAAAGTCAGCAGGAGCCTACTCTGACGACACTGCCCATCTGTCACGCAGAGTCCTTCAGCAAGCATCTTGAAAAGCAGATTTTACATTGCCAATTGTATTTTCTTTCCCTCCTCAAGTATTTTCCTCATTTTTCCAACTTAAAATTCAGGCTACAAACCAACCCCTCCAAATAGCAAATTAGGGGGAGAGAGAGATGGTTATTTTGTCCTGTTTATTATTATTTCCGGTTATTAAGAAGAGATGCTTGGTTGTTTTAATTGAGACAGTTTAAGATTCTTTTCCAATGTACTGATACTGTTTTCCTTCATGGGGGATAAAATTTCAAGCAGTGAATAACTAAGAGGGATGAATGACACACAGAGAAAAAAATAGTCTGTTGTGACTACTGAGCTTTTCAGAATAGGTATTTGGGTTATGACAATACTGAGATAATGTAACAGAACACTCCCAACAGCCACATTGTCTCTTCCAGACAGATGTGACGGCAGAAGAACAAGAGTATCAATTCAGCCAAAGAAGAAATTCTCACATGTGGAATAAGGTGCATAATTCCTGATGGAATAACATCCATCAGCCAGTCTTATAGTAATTACATTTTAGTCTAGAAACCAGCATCTACATTTTTTTCATAAAATTATTAACAAAAACAAATACCTCTAACTTTACCTTTCATTATTTTGGCAGTTCTACACCTAGAGGACAACCTTAGGATTGAAAGGACTTTCTACTGTCCTGGTTTCAGCCATACCAGAACTATTCCTAGAGACAGTGACACTGCTCACACTACAGATTGCCCACTTTTTCCTAAGAAACACTAGTACTAAAGCAATTAATATTAAGCTCCATTTCTTGTGGGCTCCATTTTTTTTTAATTTATTTTTGGAGTTTGAGCATTCTGGATTTGATTCACACTGATTAGCTGTTACATCTACAACGCAGAGCATTCCCCTGATCCATCTGTGGGGACCAGATTCAGCATACATCCTCTTCCCCTGGCTGCAGCTTCTGTGCAGAGCACACCCCAGGGGACACTGCAGCTGGTGGTCACTGCTCCTCCTAACAGGAGTTGCAGACAGCAGATTCCAAACAGACAGCAGTGCACAAACAAAACACGCTCCTATTTAGTGCTTTCTATGGCTTTTTCAAACACATTTCAACAACCATCATATGCATCAAAGATCTTAACTTCCCTCTACTCTCATGTCCCCATTATGGGAAGTGCTGGCTAACAGTACACTCAAAGAGCTAACAATTGCCTTATACCAATGTCATTTCACATGTTCTTTCTCAATTCAGCTGGCTTTACAATTTCAATGGAGAGAAAAAAAAAGTGATCTCAGAAGAGAAATCTAAATGGTATTTCTCCCCTCACTGCAGGCTAGATTTTACTATTATCATTTTAAAAAATCACTAGAAACAATCTGCCTGTGGTATTTACATCCTGCGGGCAGCCACAGTATATAAGAACTTAAGTGAAAAATGAGAAAATACTGCAGAAATAGAATGAGTTTCAGCTTCTCATAATAAAATAGAGAAAAGAGGTGGTCATTTAGTACAAATGCTTCAGGAAGATAAACATTAGGGAGTGGAAGAAGCAACAGCAAGACAAGAACAAATTACTATTAGAGGGGCATCAATATGTTTAGAATGTAAATGGTAAGACTGCCAGTCAGTAGAGTATGAAGTTCTGGAACAGGCTTTGAATTGGAAAGGCAAGACAAATAATCTGATGTTATGTGGCATAAATGTTGTTGATGATGGGCAAGTCAAGAGATTTATTTTAAATTCTGTGATCTCATCTCTTTAAAACTTGCTCTCTTTTGTTTATTGAAATGTCAGCATACAATGTAAACCTGGTGTTGAAGAGATAGATAATGCAGCACATGAGCCTTCCTGCTCGCACCACGCAAAGGGACATGAACACCCTGTCATTTCATTTTTGGACAGAATCCACTCAGATTACTCAGAACAGTTCATGCAGGTGAACAAGTATCCACTTTTATCTTGTATAGACACAAAGTATGAACAGACCACTAAAGGTTTGCTCTTACAGCAAGATCTGCTTGCTAATATTTCAGTTATTCTCTCTGAACTAGCTTCTGTTTATGAATGTACTAAAGAGATACTGAGGTTTAATTTGTGACAATTCAATTCTCAGGTGCCAGAAGCACAAACCACAGCAGCCAGGTGCCAGACTGTAAGAATCTCTTATTGCAGGGAAGGTGGTTAAAGGGTATTTTGGAGACTTGCTGTTACTAGATGCTCTAATAGCACTCAGGAATGTACCCAAAACCTTATAATGTTGGCAACAACAGGCTGACAAATACCTTCTATCAAAGTGATTGATAAACCCTTTGCCATGTTTAGTAATAGTTTTGTATGACCTCTGAGCTTTAATTCTGTCCTGCTTACACAGCCCTGAGAACTGTCCACTGGCCAGCTTCTGAGCATTAAACAACCAGTTTCTCCAGCAGGTCTGAGAGTAGTAGATGGACAGAACTGAGTTCCACCCCAACACCCAGCATCTTGCATCATAATTTCTTTTTAACAGGATGGTTGGGCCTGAAGAGCAATATAAAAAGTAAAACAGAAGCATCCCAGAGAGTAATGAAAGCAGGGACTTGAAAAAAATCCACACACTGGATATAGTAAGATTTATGGATTCACCGTCTCCCTCTTTACTAAACCACTCAAAATTTCAGACTTAACCAAACATCCCTCTCAGGATTGATTCTGCACACTGTCACAGGAATTAGTAAGTTTCACAAGCTTTACTTTGGAAAGCAGTGAAGGTTCAAACACACCAGCAAAAGGGCTTCTAACAGAGTCCTCACAGCAACTCACATACCTAGAAAATTCCTCTCTCACAGAAAACGTGCATTTTGCAGTACTTAGAACACACACATCTCTTTCTATCTAAATACAGAGTTTCATCTCAATTAAGATTTCAAAACTGTTATGCTACAGCTTTGCCGGAATGAAAAAAGCATCATATTGCCACAATGTAAAAATAATTATATTCTAGCTGAAATCTCTATTAACAATTGACAAACCATGCATTTCCATTATTTTTCATCAAGGACCATACCATGATACAGCAGCTACTATATTCCTCACAATCTCTCTCTCCTTTTAGTTAACTCCTGACTTGCCAAAGTGTTTAAATGGTGACATGATTTTCAGAAAGGAAGTATTTTTAAAGTACTGTAACTGTAAAAACTCAAGACTACTCAGGTGCAGTGAAACAATTACAGCTTGCATTTTGATTATTGGCAATACTGTCTCATTATTTCAGTGGAATAAAACCCTCTATATCGGTTCCATGCTTTTTAAAAATACACTTGTTGCAGTTCTGGCCATGAGCAGAACAGTAAGTTTGAGCTACTCTTGAAAACCAGAAGTTTGGGTTTAGTTTTCTTTGTCCCTGGAGGCTTTGCAAAACCAACTTATAAGATTAGCTTTCCTAGCTGAAACTCCAAGTTAAAATGCTTCAGAGTGAAATACAGTATATCCTAATGAAATCTACTTTGCTCACAGTTCAAAATTGTTCATGCTATTTTCCACCCTCAACAACTCTCAACTTTCCCCCAATACTCCTAAGTGTGCAGAGACCACAGTACTGTTAAAACAATGGAAATCATTTACGTTTTTCTTTTCTTGCCAAAACATTGCCTTGCCTAAAATCTGTCTTCAACTTGCATTATAGAACAACAAAAACATTTTTGGAAATTATAGTTACGTGGTAAGTAAATACACTCCGTGATATAACTGAACTTTTGTTACAAATATAATTTAAAAAATAGTGAAGATCACCATTACTCAAAAACCCCAGAATGTTTGTACAAGGTAAATAAGTAATCATCTTTGAAAGAAAAAATTATCTATGCCACCCCCATTCAAATTGTCTTCTGTTTCTCTGCAATGTATGTGGTGATCTCTTAATCAAATTTATAACAAGCATTTAGGATGAACATGGAAATTACACTGTACAAGATGGTAATAAGATTATGGTTATGGGCAATTAAGAAATCAGTTCCTGCTTGTGAAGAAATCCTCACACAGACTACATTAAGAAGCCAATCTGATCTTCCTAGTTACCAAGGTACTAGTGACCAAGTACAGTCTGTCTGAAGAAAAACTCTTCAGCTTCCACAAGATGATCTTGGGTATTACCTGAGAGAAAAGCTGATTTAATGCAGTTTCAGACAACAGGATCAAAGTATGGTGAACAGCAGAGTTCTTTTTTTGTGGGGTTTTCTGAGGAGGAAAACACCTCTGTCAGAACAGAAAAGACTTTCACCTTATCTTAGTGAAGCTGTACATAAATGAACAGCATTGCAGGTAATTGTTAAGAAGTAGAATATTTATTTATTTATTTTACTTTATCCCCATTTTTTAATAAGACAGTTTTATTTATGTTATCTTCCTCAATATAAAGTTTTTATTTATGATCAAAATGTAAGGCAGAAAGAAGACAGATTTCAGAATTCATTTCCCCTCACACTATTTACATCTAAAACAAGCTGTACTGCCACTGGTTGGCACCCCTGCTGAGTCTGTTGACAGTGACAGTGCTATACTAACTCCAGAGTCAGTTTCCTCACATTTTACATTCTGAAAAAATGACATTTTGCACTGAATTCACTCGTTATGAATAATATGGTGCCTGTTAACATGAAGCAACAAAAAAAGCTACCTTTACAGGGAAGTGTACGCATTTTGTTATATTTTCCAAATCTACACAGCATCTGTAACTGTCACTTTATGCCTGGGTGTGCAAGAAGGCTATAGCAGAATAAATTCCTTAACACACTGCAAGTCTGTTACAGAATCTGATCACTGCTGATACTAGATCACTAGAGGTGACCAGAAAGCCAAAAGGAATTTGGGACACTTGAAGTTTCCCAGAATATTAAATCAGTCCTACTTCTCCCTGAATGCTGATGATAGTCCCAGCAAGCATTGTGGGAATTCCAGTTCTTTTTGAATAAATGGGATCACAAACTTTTTCCGTTAATTTTTCACACTGCTACCTTTCCAGCTTTCCTGGGAGCTCATGATTTTATCTACATGAAGCTATTGTTTCAAGTTACAAGTTACTTCAACTGTAGTTTCTTTGGTGCCTACCAAATCTACTTCATTTCACAGTTTCTTAAAACACTACCTACCACTTCATTCACTTAGGGAATTTGAAACATTTGAAACATGCTCCACAATAGTTCACCACATAAAAGTTCAGGGCTGCCTTGCTCTCTTACAACAACTTGACCTACCTCTATTTTTCCTGGAAAAAGAGTTTCCCCAAGTTCTAAAGACAACAGCATCATCATTACTGTGAAAACATTGTGAGTTGTGACAGTCCCTTCAACTTTAGGGAAAACTGATGAAAATTAAGGATCAGCAATATGCTGTACGTACAGTTTTGTTTTCACAAAACAACATGTAGAATAAACAAAAATCAAAATTACATGTAGGAAGGCTGTGCCAGGTCAGGCCACTGGAATATAACATTAAGCAACGTACTATTTCTGAATTGCATATATTATTTTTTTTTAAAACAATCTGGTATTTTTACGGACCAAGAAAAACCGGGTGACTTCAGCCAAAGAAACACCATTTTTGTCAAGTCCAGTAACAGAGTTACTATAGCTTGACCATTCAGCCAGTTGTTTCACATATTCTTAGAGAAATGCCTACTTTCTCACTCAGCAATTCAAAGTTAACAACAGAACAGCTGTATGCTGTTGCTTTACCTAACTTCAGCTTTTTACTCAATCCTAAACTTGCAATATTTTGAAAAAAGAAAAAAATTAAATTCAAGGAAGGAAAAGTTATTTTAGACTTGCTTTACTTAGCCATATAAGTCTTCAAAAACAAGTTAGATTTAGATATCACAAAGCAAATGAACTGCATAGTCAGAAGACAGTATCAGCTGACAGAATCACTGGAACTGCTAGAAATTACTGCCTTGTCGTGCCATCACTAACAGAAAAAACAAAAATGGATTTTTGTCAAGACTGTTTTCTAACACCCCATTATAGTCCAATTATATCCTAACCTATCAACAGATTTAGTTGTTGTCAATTTGGAAAGCAAGCTAAATATTTAAATGGTTGCTCCTGCAGAGCCTCCAGAGCTGTTCAACACTTGTTCACTCTGTTGATCACTCTGAGTAGATTTCACTGATGTGAACTGGAACTGAACCAATTAGTCAACATGCTACTCTCACTGCTGTGACTATCCACCCCCACGTCATCCTTCTTGCAATCTTCACATAAATTATTCTTCTTCTAATGACACTTGATTTGTGGAAAGAAACCAACTCCACTTCCGGGGGGGGGGGGGAAGCTTTTAAACGACATCCTGACCTTCTCCATTATCTGCATTAATACTGCATTCCAGAGAATAGTATAAATGCACCCATTTGGGCACTAAATTACTCTCCACACAAGCACAGCAGCTCAAACACTGAGTCACAGCTGAGTATTTATGCTCTTTTCTCATTTTACATCTGCCCTTCCATGCAACCATACAGGCAGACTGCCACCTTTAAATGAAGGCGTCAGTGAAAAAAGTGTGAACTTGCCAGTATGCTCCATAGTCTTTACTCTCACTGTCTTGTAAAACAAGCTGTGCCTTGGAAACAAACAAGAGCAAAGCATAAGATACAGCCCAATTAGTTGCCAGGAACCAACAATCTCCAAGACCATCAAATGTAATCAATGGACTGACATGGCATTTTAGGAAGGGGATGACGATCAACACACAGCAAAAGACCACATAAAAATTGTTTCCATAGAAATCTTGTCCCCTAAAACAGTGATAGAAATCTCCATGGCAACTAACGTGAAGAATAATGATGCAGAGTTAAAATTTATCCTGGTTGAAGCATCAGAGGACAGATCAGACCGCTGTGCTAACAGCTGTATCCCTCTTGGGAAGAGTTTAGTTGGATGCTTGCTTAATTACAAATTATTATTTTTTTTTGCCATTACCTAAGATCTATTACTAATTTTCTCTCCCAAATGATAGTTGCACGCAGATTTTGACAATTTTTAGAAGTCATGCTTCAGTTGACTGCATACATAGCAAACAAAAAACCAAAAGCAATAATCTAGCAGAAGAGAAAAGCACTTAACTAATTTTATTCTCTGACATAAAAGCCATCATATTTTTTTGATAATTCCGTATCTTTTAAATGAATCTGTGTGACCCCCAGAAGGGGGCCTATAAGAAGGCTGGGGAAGAACTTTTCACTATGGCATATGACGACAGGATGAGGGGTAATGGTTTTAAGCTACAAAAAGGGTAGATTTAGGTTGGACATTAGAAAAAAGTTCTTCAGTATGAGAGTGGTAGATCAATGGAATGGGTTGCCTAGAGAGGTGGTGGGAGCCCCATCCCTGGAGACATTCAAGGTCAGGCTTGATGGGGCTCTGAGCAATCTGTTCTAGCTGGAGATGTCCCCGCTAATTGTAGGGGGGTTGGACTACATAAGCTTTAGAGGTCCCTTCCAACCCAAGACATTCTATGATTCTATGACTTATGAATTCTCAGCTATGATGGAAACTCAGCAGAATGCATATGCCTGATTCAGCTCCCTCCCTCCATTAATGGGTAGCCACAGAGTCTGTATTTGGAAGCTCTAACTAATAAGCTAAGGGGATCTTTCTGATTTTCCATTTTCAAACAGCTGGCCTGTATGGAAACAAGACATCTTGGCACAAAAAATTACTTATGCCCATGTAGATTCAGTGTTAACTGATTATTTGCCCCATAACAATAGAAATCTGTAAAATATGTAATTGGAGAAAAAATGCCCATCCCAATTCTGGCAAGAATTCTTCTTCCTAATTTACTTTTTTTTTTTTTTTAATGCAGAGACAGTGTTTCAATAGCTCAAGAAAACCACCATAGTTTGCATATGCTCAGCAACAACAACAACAAAAAAACCAAATAAACCAACCCACTCTAAAGACAGTGTGACCATATTTTTCCTCTGAAGTAAAGAAATTAAATTTTGATTTTATGTCGTCGTATTCTTCTGCATTGATTTACATGACATTTTCTATTTAGCAGCTCAAGCAGAAGGCCAAAAATTTTCTTCACATCACTGTGATTTTTCAATTTCATCCTGTTGAGTGTGACAGTTGGTTGCTAAGATGTTACAGAGGTAGACAGAGAATGGAGCTAAATTTCTCTTGCCCTCTGAGTTCATCACAATCAAGGAGGAGAAAGAGAAAATGGGATGAGACTATTTTTGCTTCTGCTGAAAACAGTTGTTTTGCCTTTCAATGTTTTTCCTCCAATTATCTAGCCATTCAGGCTCTCAGAAAATACTTGCGGAAATTAATACTAAGAGGACACACCTTCAACACCTCTGAAAATGCTTCTAGCTCCCTCTGCTCAAGGTTAGGTCAACATCAGGAAAATTCTGATACCATGCTTTATGCCAGATAGAATTACACAGAAGCAATTTCCAACCACTCAGAATGAGTCAAAAACATTAAAATAAAGTTCTTCAGTATGAGAGTGGTAGATCAATGGAATGGGTTGCCTAGAGAGGTGGTGGGAGCCCCATCCCTGGAGACATTCAAGGTCAGGCTTGATGGGGCTCTGAGCAATCTGTTCTAGCTGGAGATGTCCCCGCTAATTGTAGGGGGGTTGGACTACATAAGCTTTAGAGGTCCCTTCCAACCCAAGACATTCTATGATTCTATGACTTATGAATTCTCAGCTATGATGGAAACTCAGCAGAATGCATATGCCTGATTCAGCTCCCTCCCTCCATTAATGGGTAGCCACAGAGTCTGTATTTGGAAGCTCTAACTAATAAGCTAAGGGGATCTTTCTGATTTTCCATTTTCAAACAGCTGGCCTGTATGGAAACAAGACATCTTGGCACAAAAAATTACTTATGCCCATGTAGATTCAGTGTTAACTGATTATTTGCCCCATAACAATAGAAATCTGTAAAATATGTAATTGGAGAAAAAATGCCCATCCCAATTCTGGCAAGAATTCTTCTTCCTAATTTACTTTTTTTTTTTTTTTAATGCAGAGACAGTGTTTCAATAGCTCAAGAAAACCACCATAGTTTGCATATGCTCAGCAACAACAACAACAAAAAAACCAAATAAACCAACCCACTCTAAAGACAGTGTGACCATATTTTTCCTCTGAAGTAAAGAAATTAAATTTTGATTTTATGTCGTCGTATTCTTCTGCATTGATTTACATGACATTTTCTATTTAGCAGCTCAAGCAGAAGGCCAAAAATTTTCTTCACATCACTGTGATTTTTCAATTTCATCCTGTTGAGTGTGACAGTTGGTTGCTAAGATGTTACAGAGGTAGACAGAGAATGGAGCTAAATTTCTCTTGCCCTCTGAGTTCATCACAATCAAGGAGGAGAAAGAGAAAATGGGATGAGACTATTTTTGCTTCTGCTGAAAACAGTTGTTTTGCCTTTCAATGTTTTTCCCCCAATTATCTAGCCATTCAGGCTCTCAGAAAATACTTGCGGAAATTAATACTAAGAGGACACACCTTCAACACCTCTGAAAATGCTTCTAGCTCCCTCTGCTCAAGGTTAGGTCAACATCAGGAAAATTCTGATACCATGCTTTATGCCAGATAGAATTACACAGAAGCAATTTCCAACCACTCAGAATGAGTCAAAAACATTAAAATGCTACATTTTAAAAAACTAACAAACAACAGAAGTTCTAATAAAACATTCTAAATAAACTTTATCCAAACAAAGGCAGTTGTTACTTCTATTTTGTCCCTTTTGTTAAAGTATCTTACACTGCACCAGAGAGAGATTTTCATTACTAATGTCTGAGGAGAGGTAACTAATTGCCAGCTGTCTGCAAATGTTACGAATTTCAAAAAATGTACCTTATCTGCTGGTTGTCCACATTATTCTGTGTGTGCCTTTAGCTCACGAGATTTGAGAGCTGAAGCCTTGACTTAGTCTTTGCACTTTGCAGAAGTGCTGACAAAATCCTTATCAAAGCTTTCTCTGTGTAGTTATGCTATGAATTTTCTCTTAGGGACTGCAGCTTGGTGGAAAAGGGCCAGCAGTCTCTACCACCAGTCAGCTTCTCTTTCTCATCAATACATTCTCAATTTTTTCCTCAGTACACCTGAGGAAACCTGTGCAGACCCATGCAGCCACTGTCACATGCTTCCTTCTCCTGATGCAGCTCTCAGTTTGTCCTTAGCAAGCTACATTAACTACCATACACTTCGTTTTCAATTCAGAGTTTACAGCTTTATTTGGAAGAAAACAGATGATTTACCAGGCTCTTAACTGCCAAGAATGGCCACTACTGCCTTTGACCACACCAGAAAGAAAAGGTTGTTCATCATTCCATCTTAGCTGGAAGTGGAGGTCAGGACACTTCAGGAACCATGAAGACTGATATAGAGAAGATACCTTCCTAACTTGGACTTACAATAAGCAATGCAACTTTTCCTCCATTTTCATAAACAACCATCTCTCCAGAGAAAGGACTCATCCAGCAAATGTCAATCAGTAACCTAACTCAGACCACACCAGTCCTCACAGCCCAGGACTGACACACGGCTGTGTAAAAATCCAACCACTGCCACCCTAAGATCAACAAATGAGCAGAGATGGAGAACTAACAACACACATCCACACTGGTCTGTTAAGCCAAGTGCTATCTATCCAGTAAGTTACATGAACCAAATCAAACAACACACACTACTACCAGGGAAAAGAAAGAACAAACAGAACCAAAGACAAACAAAAAAACCACAAATAACCCTCATACCTCTAGGTAGTTACACAATAGTAATCCAATAAAGGATGTGATCAAAGAAGGACTGGATTCTATGAAACTGGGCTATAATAAACAGGCTGAATATCTGAAATAATAGATATACAAGTCTTTTCCTGCTCTGATACATGTGTGATTAAATACTGTGTAGGCACACCTTCAGCATTTTTTTATAGCTTCTCAGAGAGCTTTTCAGCAAGTAAAGGTTAACATGCACTTGGAATTACCTGTTTGATTTGTCATCTCACCTTCACTTGGTTATGCCCATCGCAGGAACTGCTACACATCTGATGCCATTTCAGGAAGGGCTTAACAACAGCCCATGACATATCACTTAGAGGAGGTCACTTAAGTTTTGAAGGCAGCCTTTCCCATCCAATGTATGACACTATTAAATCCAAATGTCTAAATCAAGATTTTTTTTAAGACTACACAGCGAGAGTGGGGAGACATAGTTCTTTTACCTACGAGGCACTGTAAAGCATCTTTAATAGTCAGCTGCTCATTTATGCTGATTTCATTGCTTGAGAGTCTTAATTAGGCAGCTGTGTTCTAATAGACTGTTTGCCCCCCTTTGAAGTAAAATGTCTTGAATGGCTTCTCAATTCCAAACACTTTATTCTTCATATGTGGTCAGTTTAGGCTCTTTTGCTCTACTACATCACCCTGGGCTAATTCTGTCAGCACTACATCACATCAGTCCAGGAGACTCTTAAGCGTAGACCTCCCACTCATGTGAAAATCAGAAGAAGCCTTGTAAAACAATTTTTTTAAAAGTATCTGTTGTAGAAAACACAACCAATAAATGGTTGTAATATGCAGCTGCATTACTACCTATAGCAAGTCTGAAGTTTCCCCATCATCCCTAATCAATAGGGAGTCTTACAAGTGAGATTCATCAACTCACTATATCTAGAGTAAGTAGACAAGGAGTTTCCTTCATTACCACTTCTCATAATTTGTGTATTTGTTCTTGTTAGCATTGCAGTCAAACCACTGAAAAAGTTCTGGAACAGACAATTTTCCTTGGGCTGATCGATTCACGGTCTGAACAGAAACAACAAACACATTCTGTGCTAACCAGACTCCTGGATCCTGAATGAAATAAAAACCAAAATATATCAATTCAAGAAGCAACACAAAAGCCTTCTGGTTTTACCTGCACAATCACGGGCATACGCAGCACTATTATTTGAAATTAAATTCCTTGTGATGAATAGCTCAATGAATTCAGAGGCATGGGTAACAGTCTTTCCACTTCCATTATTACCTGTAGTTCATTTTATCAGCATTTGCTATAAGATCTACAAGAATTTACTCACATGTACACACATTTGCAAATACATAACTCATTGCAATGGTAATTTCTAACTATGCTTTGCTGTTGACTCTAGCACATAACCTCTTCATTTTAATAGATTTTGCTAAGATATTTGCTATACAACATTTTGGTTGACTTGCAATTTTTTGTGCAGCAAAAACGCCAACTTTCAAAATTCATGAAGTGTGAGTTGTTTTTTCCCCATCAATAACCCTATAGGTAAACACACTGTCTTGAGATACAGTTCCCAAAATTTCTGCATCCCCTGAAGATTCACATCGGCAAGGGTAATGCACTGATTTCCCTACCTTAGACTATTCTGGACAAAAGTATCCTCAGCTATATTTCTTTAGGTTTTTTCCCCCCATAATAATATGTATTAAATATGCATCGGAATAGAGACTGGATCTCAAGGCCCCACTTCCTAGAAAGCACTTATATGGCTCCAATTCCATAACCAGTCCATCATATTAATAGAATTCTGTCCAACTGAATGGATGTTTACATTTCTTATGGAAACCCATGGGGTTTGCACAGCTTTATCAGGATAGATTAAAAAATGCACTTCTCCCAAGTCTAAAGCAGATTAACTCTGAAAAGGTAAATTAAGCATCTTTAGATAAGAAACATATCTCACTTGCTTCGAAGTTGTGGTATTAAATTCACTTACACACCATGTTAGTACCATAATTAGTTATTGGAGAAAAGAGTGGAAGGCACAATCAACCTCCTCTTGGAGATGCTCTTTAAGCTTAATTTCCCAGTGTCTCACTTTTATTTAAAAGAGAGAAGGGGGAGAGAGAGAAAAAGAGAAGAAAAGGAACAGCCTATTGTTTCACCAGGGTAACTTTTGTTCACAAAAATATTCTACTATTATATTTTACAACAGCAATAAAAACACCAGACTTTGCCCCTGCCTTTATTCCCAGTTTGACATGGAGAAGGAATGTAATACAAATCTCTCAAAATAAAGCCAACACTCCAAAGAAAACCCATACTCACTACAAATGCTACATACACACATTACAACTCAGTGATGACCCAAATAGGACATGACACTTTAAAAAACAACCAGAAGCCAGTTAAGTGCACCAAAAAGCCACTAAATTCCTCTTTAATCAAGCTACACTGAGTAACAGATTTAGTAGAAAAATTACTGCTGATTCTGTTCAAGGTAAAAAAACACCCCACAAACCACAATTAAGGCTCCCAATTAAGTGTCCTTCTCAGGAGTCAATGTGGCAACTACATGAGATGTACCCCACAGTCTTATGCAATGTCAGGCTACTTGACCCAAGCAGTTTATGACAGTTCCTTTCCTTAAATGAAAGCATTAGAGCACCTATAAAATCACTTTAGGCAAAGCTTAAGAAAAGCACAGTACTTTATACCTCTTCTCTATGTCATCTACATAGTTCTGCAGTTTGGCAGTCTGTCTGAAAACACTTTTTGTATAGGGATTCGATTTCACAAGGCTTACTTAAGACAGGTGCTTCTTGAACTTCTATTAAAAAGGTAGGTATGGTTTTGGTCTAAGAGCTCTACAATTAGCAAACCAGCATCCAGACAAGAGTTTTGAAATAATATTTACTGTTTGGCATCAACATAAAAAACTTTCCACAAGAGCCAAGGAAGCAGTGCTTCCAAAAGAAGCCTTGATGAACCCTTAGTCCTATACCATGGCTTTTTGTTACAAATGCCATAATGAAAGAAGGTTCTAATAGATGTCATTATTTCACTGTATCCCATGTGAAGGTTAAGTGACACAAGAAAAAACTCCCATAGCAAAGTTAAGCAAAGATTCATGGATATTAATAAGAATGTAGTTCTAATGTGCATGAATCTTTGTTTAATGTCTTGATATTCATAGCACATGCCAATCAAGATACCTACTTGATCTGCTGCTATTGCATGTTGCTATAGACTGTTATCAGTAAGAAACAAATTTTAAAAAACAACAAAACCAACACAGTTGCATAACTGACAAAGTATTTCACACTGATTGCAACAAGCCATGAACCTTCTCTCACAGGACAACTCATCTGTGTTCTCAACTGGACAATTAATGTCATTAGGGAACACAGAATTAATAGCCCTCATTAAAAGCATCTGGAGAATTTTGCTGCTACAATAATTGTGACCAATCCAGAATACCCAAGTACAAGTCAAGGTTGCATCCTTCACTTCTGCATTTAAATCCTGCTGGATAAGCTTTTATTTATTATGGTTGTGATCTCTCTAGATTGGACTCTATATATTTATTTTCAATAAGAATTGCTTTACTACATTGCACCAGCATCTGTAGGCTGCTAATTCAAGCTTACTGTGTCACTACTGAGCAGGTATCCTGTTCTGAAGAGCTGGAAAACTGAGGAGTAACTTAAGGGGTGCTGCTGAGATTTACATATAAACAATCTGCAATATTAATAAAAGAGTAGTTTTCCAAGTCTGGTCAGACCTTCTACCACATTTTTAAGAAAAAAATCTAAAAGATGTTAGGAAACTGCTTTTACCACAAGGCATTTGTAATCCAGCTACATACTGGAACTCAAAAATGGCTTGAAGTAGTTTCTAAAACACACCTCTGGATTATATATTCAGCTTGCTATGTATACATGTGTGCTGTATGCAATTAACAAGCAAATTAAATAGATTTGCTCAATAAGGGAATTCAGAGAGGTTCTAACAGACAATTAACATTATCAGAACATAAAAATGTTATACAGTGAACCAGCGATGTCACATGCAGCAATCTATTGAGAGGTATGAAATGAAAGCACGTGACATGCGAGTTCAATAACACTATTAAACGGAATATCCAGATCAATACAGAGAAACTGAAATTATGAACATTCAGATTCATAGGGATGTTTTAGTTCAATTTACCAATGGTTTAAAAAGTTCTGTACAAACCATAGCTAAATGTCCCTTGATGCCTGCTTTTTTTTTCCTACCTTTCCATTTTTAAGGAGTAACTTCTACAAGGTGAGACCATGAGAAGAGTCATAGAAATCCTGGCACAGAACAAACCACTGAGAATAAAGATATAAAGTGCATGACTGATCCAAATGAGTTCTCCTTTATAGACTATTCCCATTCTTAAGAACTCTTCTATGAGAGGCAGCACACAAGAACTTCAGATAATGCTCTGACTTAAAACTTGTTAACCAAAATAGTTGTCTTGTCACAGCCTCAGTGCATTGGGCAGCAGAATTTGTTCAGAGCTATATGCTCAAAGAAGAGACTCTCAAAAGTACTTGCCTATGGAAAAAAACAACACCTGGAAGGGAAGAAGCAGCAATCAAGATCTTACATATTTGCAAATAAGCAGTCGAGTTCACTCTACATAAATGTCTACCCAAACTTTTTGTAAACCTCCTTCCAGGGGGAAATATGTCTGTGAGCCAAGGGTTAGTTAGTTTTGATACAGCTCAGCAGTGCAACCTTGCCCTGTGTCTGAGAAGGCTGCTAAGCTGTGAGAAAGATCTGTGAATAACTAGACAACTGAGCAAGTTAACAAGGTAAAAAACACTGTCAGAGGCAAGGCTGCTGTGACAGTGATAGTACCTCCTGAATTCGAAAGAAAAGACCAGAAGGTATAAAATCATATGGGGGGAAAAGGACCGACCAAAAAACTATCGAATTGGAAGACAGCAACTCATCAACAAGATTCAGCCTGCTTCCAGAAGCACTGAGGCAGACTTGACCTTGGTAACAACTTGATAACAAGTTGTCTGGACACAGCTTACCAATAGTCCATTGGGATAGTTAGTGTAGCATTGAGTTAGCTCTAGCTATATACTGCATGTTTAGCCAATAAATAGTTGCTGTAGACTGGCAAACATATCCTGTTTGCAGAACCTCTCTGCACACAGAAGCTGCTTCAGCAAAGTGACCCTGCAGGGAGATCACACAGTGTGCACGTGAAGGAGTTGACAGAGAAAAGAAGAAAGGAAAAAAAGTAACATGAAGAAACAGAGCTGCTTTTCTTATGTTCATGACACCGCTGCATCCTGGAAATTTCCTCTGTGTACCCAGAAGAAAGGTTTAAGCCATAGCACATATTTTGGAAATAAAATTTCTTCTAGTCAGCTGCCAAGAGAGTTCCAGTTTTGAATTAAAACCAAATTTCAATGCCATTATTTAAAAACAAGAGAGCATGGCTATAGTTTAACAGCGATTAGAGCAAAATGACAAATATCCACTTAATCTCTGTTATCCAGGATGACTACTTAAAACTAGTACTTTTTAAGACATCATTTAGGAAAACTGTAATAAATATTATTCTCCTTCAGTTACCCTGAAAATAATAGTAAACTAGTAGGAGAATCTGAGTGCTGACAAACTCTCTGCTGGAAAAATTGTTCTGTGAAACTCTGTATGTTATCTAAATCCCAAGCAGCACACTAGTTCTAGCATTTAAATGCCCATTAACTCTTTCATATCGCATTTAAGTAACTCACAGGTGTCAGAGTCTCTCCAAAGAGACAAGAAAGACAGCCCTGCGAAAAATCTCAGAAGTAGCAGTAAAACAGACAATGTATCTACTACAGAAGAACTTTTTGCCGTGGCAATTGGAGTCACATGGTCAAAAAGGGGTCAGAAAGTAATGCTGACAAATACTGAACAAGAACCACATTTAAGAAGCTTTTGTTTTTCAAGGTCATTTTAAAAGCTAGTCATTTTCTTGTCAATGATCAAACACTCTTGAACTGCAATTTAGAGAAATCTACACGAATAAGATCAGTCAAATTATCTCTTCTAGACCAGCTTATTGGACATAAAATAAGACCAAATGGTACAAAACAGTACAAGCATTTCAAGTATAATTTTCTCAATAGTTATGGGGCATAACACACTGGGGCAAAACTCAAACCAATACCCTGATACAATAGCAAAAGTAGCATTTCTGGAGTAAAGAAAGCCTTCTAGAAAGGACTGACCTATACACATACTATCATCTCCCATTTACAAGCAGAAAAAGCAGTGAATATCACACAACTTTTATATGCACTTTGAGAAGCTCAAGCCCTCATTCAAGAGCACTTCACATCTAAAAAATCAATATAAATCAAGATAGCAGAACTCTAACTTCTGAAAGTCAACCTTTAGTCTCAATTTCTTCACCCACAGAAGTGAAGCTATGAACATGGGGAAGAAAGGAAGAGGGGAGAACACAAGAAAGTGTAAGGAACTTGCCCAGTAACACACACAAAAGGAAGAAAAAGTTCAGTTCTTCAAACAAAACTATTTCCTTCCCTCACCATTCATGGCATTATACCCATCATATCCCCTAATTTCCAAGGCTATTATCAGGATACACCACTGGATGCTGACTCACTACTAAACAACCTTCTATCTTCCATAGAGCAGCACGCAACTAAGTTTGTAGAAAGAGTTCCACTCCCCTAATCATCTTCGTAGCTCTGCGCTGGACTCTTTCGAGCAGTTCCCTGTCCTTTTTGAACTGAGGGGCCCAGAACTGGACACAATACTCCAGATGTGGCCTCACCAATGCAGAATAGAGGGGGAGGAGAACCTCTCTTGACCTACTAACCACACCCTTTCTAATGCACCCCAGGATGCCATTGGCCTTCTTGGCCACAAGGGCACATTGCTGGCTCATGGTCATCCTCCTGTCTACCAGGACCCCCAGGTCTCTTTCACCTACACTACTCTCCAGCAGTTCAGCCCCCAACCTGTACTGGGACATGGTGTTGTTCTTCCCCAAATGTAAAACTCTGCACTTCCCCTTGTTGAATTTCATCATGTTTCTCCCCGCCCAACTCTCCAACCTATCTAAGTCTCTCTGAATGGCAGCACAGCCTTCTGGTGTGTCAGCCACTCCTCCCAGCTTAGTGTCATCAGCAAACTTGCTGAGGGTACATTCTATACCCTCATCCAGGTCGTTGATGAAGATGTTGAACAACACCGGTCCCAGTACCGACCCCTGTGGGACTCCACTAGTCACACACCTCCAACCAGATTCTGCCCCATTGACTACAACTCTCTGACTCCTTCCTTTCAACCAGTTCCTAATCCACCTCACTTCCTGATCACCAAACCCATACCTGATCAACTTTTCTACAAGGATGCTGTGGGAGACGGTGTCAAATGCTTTACTGAAATCAAGATAAACCACATCTACCGCTCTACCATCATCTATCCACCTAGTAATTTCCTCATAGAAGGCTATGAGGTTAGTCAAACATGATTTACCCTTGATAAAACCATGTTGACTGCTCTTGATGACCCCCATGTCCTTGATGTGCCTGGAGATAGTGACAAGAACAAGTTGTTCCATCACCTTTCCAGGGATGGAGGTGAGGCTGACCGGTCTATAGTTACCCGGGTCCTCCTTCTTGCCCTTCTTGTAGACTGGAGTGACATTTGCTATCCTCCAGTCCTCAGGCACCTCACCTGTTGCCCATGATTTACTGAAGATGATGGAGAGTGGCCTAGCAATGACCTCCGCCAGCTCCCTCAGCACCCTTGGGTGCATTCCATCTGGACCCATTGATTTATGGATGTCCAGATTACTCAACTGATCCCTAACCCAATCCTCATCTACCATGTCAAACTCTTCCTCTATCTTGACTTCTTCTGGGGCTATATGAATCTGGGGCTCATAGGGAGACCCTGCAGGAGTGAAGACAGAGGCAAAGAAGGCATTCAGCACCTCTGCCTTCTTTATATCCTCTGTCACCAGGGCTCCCACCTCATTCCTCAATGGGCCAATATTGCCTCTATTGCTAGTTTTGCTAGCTATGTATTTGAAAAAGCCCTTTCTATTATCCTTAACCTGACTTGCAAGGTTAAGTTCCAAGGAGGCCTTAGCTTTCCTAATTGCCTCCCTACATCCTCTGACAACAGTCCTATATTCCTCCCACGTGACCAGCCCCTCCTTCCATGATCTGTAGATTTTCCTTTTCCACTTAAGTTTGCCCAGTAGTTCCTTCTTTAACCATGCAGGTCTCCTAGCACCCTTACTAGATTTCCTAACCTTTGGGACGCTCTGATCCTGTGCTTGCAAGAAGTGGTCCTTGAATGTTGACCAGCTATCTTGAGCCCCTTTACCTTTTAGCACCCTGTCCCATGGGATTTCCCTTAACAGTTGATTGAGGAGGCCAAAGTTTGCCCTGTGGAAGTCCAGGGTTCTGGTCCTGCTGGGTATTTTGTTCCTTCCACACCGGATCCTGAACTCCACCATCTCGTGATCACTGCAGCCAAGGCTGCCATTGACCACCACTGCTTCAACAAGGCCCTCCTTGCTGGTTAGTACAAGATCCAGCAGCTCCTCTTCTAGTCGGCTTGTCCACCATTTGCATTAAGAAGTTATCACCAATGCACTGGAGGAACCTCCTAGACTGTGAAAGGCTGGCTGTGTGAGCCTTCCAGCAGATATTAGGGTAGTTGAAATCTCCCATGAGGACTAGGGACTGTACTTGTGAGGCTGCCTTCAGCTGCCTGTAGAGAGCCTCATCAACTTCCTCGCCTTGATCAGGAGGTCTGTAGTAGACCCCCACAACTGTATCACCCACACCAGCCTGCCCCTTAATTCTTACCCACAGACTTCCAACTTGCCCCTCATCAGCCCCTGCACAAAACTCAATACATTCTAGTTGCTCTCTCACATAAAGAGCAACTCCACCACCTCGCTTCCCTGCCCTATCTCTCCTAAAAAGCACATGACCATCCATGGCCACATTCCAGTCATGTGACCTGTCCCACCATGTCTCTCTTTTTGCTACCAGATCATAACCCTTAGCCCGCACACAGACTTCTAACTCTTCCTGCTTATTCCCCATGCTGTATGCATTAGCATACAGGCATTTCAGAAAGCAAACAGAGCATACTGGTGAACAGCTTTCGTTAGTATTTCTTAGATAAAGGACCATGATTTTGTACTCCTGGCTTTCATTCCCACCCCTGGGGAAGTGCCTGGCTTTGCTGACACTCTTCTTGCCATGTTTCCCCTTACTTGCAGACTGCTTTCTCCGGTTCAACAACCATGAAGACAATTTCCATACCTCACACCAACCAACATTCTGGAAGTGAGCACATGCTTAAGAAAGCAGGGTGGAGGGGGAAGGAAGCCACCAAGGGAAGCACACAGGCAAAGGCTTCTAACTTTCAGAAAAAATACATTTAGCTTTAGGCTTTACTGACATGTAGATGGAAGCCATAGCTCCATCTGTGGAATGAATGCATGTTTGCATGCATGAATGCACGTAGCATGAGTGCAGTTTTAGCATTTAACTTAGGCCATGCCTAACAAAGCTAAAGAAACAGTGACAAGTTAACGTAATTTCATTTCTTATCCAGGAATTATCTTTGCAACATAGGTCTTGTAAGACATTATTTAAAGACATTAGCTACAAGTTACTTAGTCTTCCATAAGAAGGGTGGCAGCTGATGTGTCACAAATTCAGTGCTGTCTCCCATAATCCCCACTACAGGTTATGAATAATTTTTAGTCTGTTGTTTTCAGATTAAGCAATCAAGAGTACATGGTGAGTTTCAATCTAAGGCTGCTGGTAACTCCAGTTAATAAATTACACACATTTATCAAAGGGAAGCGTTTGTGAACAGCTGTAACTTTCTGTTACATTTCAGTTAAAATGTACTAATTAGGATCTATAGGGAAGCGTGTCCTTTCTTTTTCTTCCCTCAACTATCTATGCCAATTATATCACATTTTATTAGGCTCTTAAAAACGAACATTCCAAATCACCGATATTAAACAGTTGCTCTCCAATTTTAACTTAACTTGCTTCCTGTCCTGGCAATAAATTCAACAGAAGGTTACATGTACTGAAGTTAGAGTAGTGTTGAAAACAAAGCTGAAGCCTGCTTTCCTGAATGTGTTTACATGCATTATTATAGTTTAATATGCTTCCTAATTTCTAAAGCAAAGCATTTTGCCTCCTATGTCATTTATTTTGAATGCATCATGTTCACAAATGCTGATTACTTTTCTACTAGGGATTTTAGCCATCTGTGCGAATACAGTTGCTGAGAGTCATATACAATAGCAAAAAGAGATAATAGTCATTAACTTGAAGCCACAATAAAAGATCTAAATTTGCAAGCTCCAACTTTGCCTACAGTTTATGATTAATGAAAACCAGTGCTTACTGAAAGCTGATTATGTATTTCATTCAGTGTGAAGCCTGGGGGCCTGAGGCTTAGAACACTAAAATCCTTCAAATTCCACACATTTAATGCCCCTCTCCAATTAACTTTGCAGACTGAATCACTGAGTCAGCACAATCTCTGCAGCTAAAGCCATTAAAATAGATTTTCCTCTGCCTTGCTATAAAAGCACCAAGTTGGTGATCAGAGCTGATGAAGCAACACAAGACAGGGCAGAACTCCCAGGAAATTATATTTTCTGTGAAATCCCAAATTCACAAGTTTCTAAGCACTGCTTGCACACTTACCTAAGGTTAGCTCAGACCTTAGACACAGGCAATGTTCAAGTGTCCAGCTCAGGGGTAACAAAACAACCATGGAGCCATTGCTGCAATGGGAAGTGTTGAGGTGCAAGCAAAGAGCCACTGGGGAGCAAGAGGCATAAGAGTTAAGAACAAAAAACCTCAAACTAACAAACTTCACTTTCCTGTACCTTTTTCTCACTAGCATCCTCAGGAATATTTGTCATTGTTATTGAATTACTGATGCGCCAAGGTTAATGACAATAAACTGCCAGACTAAACTGAAACACTGCTGGTTAATCTATCAAGCCCACAACAGAGGAAGCACTCTGCTTAAAAATATCCATCGGAACTTTCTCATTGTTATGAGTGCCATCAACTCACAGGTCCTACAAGCTCTTCAGCAGTCATACACCAAATTGGAGGCTGCCCACTTTATACATTCATATCCAGGTTGTGCAGAACAAAGGGCTGCTGAGCAGCAGCATATTGGCTGTACAGTCATAAAGTGGCTGTGGCACCTTAAAAATACTGGGGAGAAATGAAGCACTCTATGAAAGATGTGGAGTTAAGTAACTTGTGACCACTAAGAACAAAAAAGAATAGCCCTCCCACCTCAGCCTCATTTCCAGCCTTGCTGTTCTCTCTGCTGTTCCATGATGTCTTCTTAACTTAAGCTCATTCATTGAGCCAGAAGATAATAGTTTCCTGCTCATGCAGTAAGCACAAAACACACATGAAGGTGGCACTCCAAGATGAGCAATCAGCCTATCCTGACATCTCACCCTTTGTCTAAAGGCTGTTTGGGCATTGTATTTTCTGTTTGTTATTCAAACAAAGTAAAACAGCAGGTTGATTAAATTCCTGTTCATCTACCAGGTCGTTTGTAATGTTGTAATGACAACTGGGCCGGCAAGCCCACTGCTTCATTTCCCAGTAATTTATTCCTCTCCATTATTTCACTGAACAGAAAAATGTACTTTTGAGAAGATGCCAATCCTAAAGACAAAGTAATAATCCCTAAAAATGTTCCTCTGCTGATGCTCTGAAAGAAATGACAGACTACAATCCCAACATAAGCAAAACTAAATTGGAATTAAAATAAAGCCTTTTTTATTTATTTAGTGATTAGGGTATTTAATGTACTTATTTTCAAATTGCAGAAGGAATCAGAACATAAAAAATTATCTCAGTAAAGTTAATGATATGCATAATAAAATTACTGTATTAATTATATCACATAACATTAATTAAATATCACATTGCAGTCTCAGTTGTGCAGCAGCTATGTCAGAAAACAGAAAAAGGAAGATTCTGGTTTTGAGTTCTATCTGCCTCCCTTTAAATGAAATGAATTACTCATCTGTTTCTTACTACATGTAACTAACATAAAACAAGCACACTATAAAACAAAAGTGCAGTCTCAAGTATATTTTTCTGTTTGGTGTTCAGTTAGAAGTTGGGGTTTTTGTTTGTTGTTGTTTGTTTTTTTAAAATCCTCTCACTGTATCCCACTCACACCCATTGGGTCCTTTCATACTGTCCCTTTTCACCAGGTCATCTGTATTCTAACTCAATACTAACCATCTACTATGCATTCAAATTCCCCATTTTCACAATTTTATGTTTGGGTTTAGTGCCATACAAAACATACAGCTGAAAAGAAAAACAAACAACAAAACAACTCAGTATAGTGGCTTAAGTCATACTGCTAGAAGCTTCCATTTTAGTGATGCTTTGGAAGATACATTAGGAGTTCTTGGTAAATAAACATTATGGTAATAAACATTGCAGAGAACTGATAGTCCCCTACTGCCTGTTAAAAGAAAACCACACTATTAAAATCAATGTATGTATGTATGTATGTTCTTTCCATTTTTTAGAACTAATAGAAATATATTCTCAGATCAGTTCAGATGATTTTGTAGGCAAGGTTAATTCCACCAGTTCCTCCAGAATGAGACAAGAAATTTTAATGCCTGTAAGCAAAACATAAATAAAACACAATGACAGACTCTTTTAGCTTCTCTACAAAAACCTCCACGGTAGCTTTGCTGTCTTTTTTGTACAGAAATGTCAAAGCCAGTGTGTCTGTTTCAAAGACTCAGGGGCAATTCATGTAATGGTTCTACAGTCCCTTGACTACAATGACATAAGTCATACAATTTCACTTCAAATATTTGAAATTCTATATTGTTTCACTGCAGCACCAAGTTTTGCACTGGCTCTCAAGGAATGACACAGATTTTCATTACCAAAACATGATCCCACCATTTCTGCTGCTTCATTAAAAAGGCACCAGGGCAGGGAAAGTCCTTCAAAGTTTGAGGTACACAAACCAACTTAATGCTGTCAGGAAAGAGTAAATGAAGCATTGGGTGGTTTGTGGGGGTTTTTTTGGTAAGAGAAGTTAACATTCTGGGATAGTTCGTAATAAAATAATCTCATATATATATAGTTATATATATATAGACACAGCTATCTATTTTGAAGTCATCTTTAATTAAAAAGTAACAGCATACATTAAACAATTTTATTTGTTTGGGTTTAGTGCCATACAAAACATACAGACTAACAGATAATTTAAAAGTCAATCATAGAGCAGGACAAGGTCAAATATGTTTCATTGTTTGGTTTTCTTTTGTTTGTTTTTTTTCCTGGTTGGTTGGGGTTTTTTACTGGCTCACTCACTGTTGCACAGCACTACTTGTAAGAGCTCCTAACTAATTAAACCAACACAGAGGAGACAAAACGATAATTTCATATGTATACCTCCATCACAATGCCTCCAGTTTTGTTATTCCATTCCCATTTGCCACCATCACTATTCACTATATATTACTGCGTTAATGCAATCTTATTAAACACAACTGCAGTTGTTAAGACTACAAAATCATGTCACTAATATTAAAATTTAAAAACGGAGTATGGTGTTGCTCTGATAATTTTATTCCAGAAATGAAATATAATCCTCTTTCAGAATAACTACTTTAACTGAACCCTAATGTTCTAACAGATCACAGGATCTTCTCATTTCATATCAAATGGAAAATATTTTTATACTTGGACTCTCAAATGTGCCCAAGTGTCAGAGCGGCACATGCACAGGATGCAGGGGCAGGAAGAGGAAGTGCCTTCCTACGTCGAAGCTATAAAAACAGGCCAATTTACCCAAAAAAGCTTTTGGAGCAGATCAGCAGCGGTCACACTGCTGAGGCTCTGGTGCTCCTAACACAGTGCAGGGGATGTCTCTGATGCAGGAGAGGAAGAAGGATGAGCACCCTCC
>NW_009954705.1:0-14993 GCF_000747805.2 Chaetura pelagica
TTCAGCAATCTTTCCAATGCCTCTTTGAGCTCATGCTTGTATGTTTCATGTTTTATCCAATGACCTTTTGATCTCAGCAAAGATGATCTGAATCTACTTGTACTTATATAGGTAACAAAAATGTAAGATTTTTCAACATATCAAAGAATATTCACGGAAAGTCATATTTAGACAGGTTAAACAACCAGCTGTGAAAAAATGCTAAAGTATTAGAGGTTCTAGTTAGGCTTGTTTTTACATCATGGATTCAGGCTTGAATTTCCTATTTACAGTTTTGGGGCATATTGACAAAGTGTCAATGTTCTACAATCCATAATTTTTCTTGAGACCATCAGAACCCTTCCTGGTTACAAAAAAAAAACAACACTAAAAAAAAAAAAGTAACTTGGAGAAGATTACAAGTGTTTGGGATTGTTTGTAATAAGTAACTTCCTTCATGGGAATAGCTCTGCTAAATTTTCTGCTTATTTCCTTCTCAAAGCTGCTTCTGCACAGTATTGCTAGTTCTCTCAAGATCTGAATCTTTTTTTTACCTGAATAAAGTTCAGGAACACTGAGTATCTTGTATGAACTAGATTCCTTTCATTGCACTGCTTTTGTCAGCATGAACATTCACTGGTTTTACAGCTACTTGCCATCAGATACTTTTGCTGCTTTTAGTTAACTCTGTTTTGGTACCAGATGTATATCAGCTCCTCCATAATCTTGTACAGAATTATGCAAAAAAGTATCCCAGTTGTGGTTTGGGTTCTTCACTTCTGAGTGTAGTCTTAACTGATGCAGTGGTCTCTGTCATGACACATTGTTGTTCTTCAATATGAAGATCTGGATTAGGATACAAGTATAAGCAATAGTACTTTATCTTAAGTATCATTCTGTTGCCTGAAACTAAGGGGTCACTTTGAGGATTTTTCTTCCTTTTGGGTAATTCTGTTGTTTAATCTAGTTGAGTGGACATGAAGGCTGGTATTTTGGAAGACACAATTATAACTAAATCTTAAAAAATCAGAAAAAATAACGTATTGCTTGAGTGGATCTGTTACTCAGACCATCTGTTTTAGTTTATCAGCCAGGAGAACCTAGGAGAGGACAGCAGTTGTGAAACTGGTCTCTGCCTTAATTGATGGTTCTGATATGGTTTGGGAAGGTAGAGATGTGACCACAATCATTCCCTTGTCTGAAGCAGGCTTTCTGGTTTACACTATGCTTTAATTCAAAGGTCTGAAGTTATAGAAAAATATGGCCTGAAAGATCTCTGCACAGGGCTAGTTGCTAAATATATTTATATCATAAATGAACATACAGATACATTCTGTGTCGAAGAGCAGTGAAGAGTAAAATGTGCTTGGGCACAATTCAGGTAGAGAACATCATTAAATAATTGTGCATAGACTAGCATTAAGAACTGCTCTGTGGTGTCTAGTGGCATTTATGTCAGCTCCTGTGGCAGTAACTATGGCCTTGTATTAAATCTCGTCAGAGTTCTGAGGATGCCGTTTTTGCTCTAAAAAACAGAATTCCTGATTTCCATGAAATTCAGTTGAACTCACTGTTCTTTGGTTTTAGTAAATCTATTAGGTTTGAAGATTATCTGTTAGAATGATTTCCATCTTCTATCAGTTCTTTAGTGAAGCCATTCTTTTTATGTTGCTGAAGATATCCATATTTCCCTCATTTGTGACAAATAGAAGTTACTTATGACAAACAGGCCACAGAAAGTGGGGTTTTGAGGGGGAGAGGGACACAATACAAGATATTTGGGCTATTTCTTAGTCCAAAGCAGAATGATTTATTGCATTTGCACTGCATTACATAATTGATGAAATGTATCAGAAATAAGAGGGAATTTTAAAATTCTGTTCTTTAGCTTTATGCTAAGAAAGATGTGCAAGAGTGAAAGAAAGGAAAGAAATACAGGTGAAGGTGATAGGGAAGCAAAAGCATACTCCAAAGGGTAGCACTGAAGGAAGTGTGTATTATTTTATTTAGTAAGTTAGTAATGTGGCTGTATTTTGCCTCTTAGCTAGTACAGTGATAAAAAATGGAGTTATGCTGATGTACACCAGCCTTGCAAGTTTTTGGTACCATTCACTATGTTGGTGTGTTATGTTAGTATGTGGCTGCTTTGCAGAATTTTAAGGAGCCTATTCTAGCTGGTTGAAGGATTCTGTCCAGCTCATAGCCTCACTAGATCCTTTCAGCTTGTGAGAGGCTTTTTTTTGTTGTGGGTTTTTTGAGGGGGTTTGTTTGGTATGGTTTTGGGGTTTTGGTTTGGTTTTGGGTGTTTTTTTGGTATTTTTGTGTTGGTTTTTTGTAAGGAAATGTTATTTATAACTCAATTATCCTTTCTTAAGGTTGTATGTCATATACACTGAACTAAAATGGTTTCCTCCCACCCCCTTCAGATGCTTAAAGACCAATACCTTGGCTACAGGAAAACCTTTCTGGGAGATGCCATGGATGTGTTTGAGGCCAGACGAGCAGAAGCTAAGAAGTGGCAGAGCGCGCCACGTGTTACCACAGGACCGACGCCTTTCAGCAACATACCAAATGCAGCAGCCGTTGCCATGGCTGCAACACTTACTCAGCAGCAACAGCCTGCTACAGGTCTGAGTGCATTCAAGTTATAGATTATTAGTGTTACAACAATAGTAAATTTGTGTAAAATTTTCTATGAAGTCTTCCTTTGTGTTAGACTAAAAATCTAAACATTGTGATGAGCAAAGTTCCTGATACATAGCCAATAGAAAAATGCAGGGTAGACTTAGCAATAATCATACAACAAATACTTAATCTTGTGAATTTACTTGTATTAGTGGTATTTACTGTATTCTAACTTACCCTTTGGAATGTGAGTCTTCACTCTTAACTAACATCTCTGAATACACATCGTATAGCCTCTTTCCAGAATTCTGTAGTTATAGTAAATTATTTCAAATTGGTGAGGAGAGAATATCTAAATGCATATGACCTTCTTATGTAAAATTAATAATGCATTTTTATATAGCACTTTGGAACGGTAAAAGGAAAAATGCTGTAGAACAGGAAGAATAGCGGAGCAAACAGCTGTAGAATAGGAAGGTGAATGCCTGACGTATTTTTTTATAGGCAGCTTCTTTGTCAGAGTGATGTTGGAACAGTTTTTGCTGGCCATCCTGCTGTTACAAATAGAGAAAGTAGAGCGGATCAGTGGTTCTGTGTGTGCATGTGTGTAAGAGGAAGACAAAATAGAGAAAATGCAATACCCACTGCTAAGGAAGAATGGATACATATAGCAAAGAAAATAACAAGTCACCATAAGTCATGTCATTATACTAACCAACACTTCTCAGAGAGAGTTCTCTGAGTGTAGATAATTTAATTAATATTTAATCGTTTAAGAGAAATAAGATAAACTTTCATTTTAATTTAGTGGGGATATGTCTATATCAGCAAATTATGAAAACCATACCTAACTTTATTCTACCATTTATTTTCTAAAATACTGTTTATCATGGGTGTACTGGAAGTCATATTAGCACCTTTTCCTTCTTTCTTCTTACAACAGCAGTCATATTTTGAATGACTTTAAGGCATATGCAGCAACCACCCTAAATCTGACAAATTATTAGGGTGCCCTTGCCTTCTCCATTGAAGGAAAACAGAATGTGCTTCCAGCCCTGGCCCTTACAAACAGCAAGGAGATGGGTTAAAAGAGAACAATATAAAATGAAGCATTTATGAAGTATTTCTCTTCCAAATTTCCATCATAGACTATAGTCTTCTGTTGCTCCTAAATTAATCTGGAAATCCTGTTGAAGTGACATCTGCAAAAGAGTCTGGTTTTAAGCAGAAAACATAACGTTATGTCACGCTCCAGGGTTTTTAATATATACAGAAGTGTGGGTTGTGCAGCCTAACATGTTACCAAAGTAGTTCCATCTTTCTCCTTGTCTTATGTTGGTTTTTTTTTTTAAGAAAACTCCCTAGGGTCATTCAAGGATTAGCTGGGTATGAAAGTCATACATGTGGGATGTCACATTTAAAGTTTTACCTGCATTTTCATGAATTGCGGTGAGGGAACTCTCTCTTCCTAGTCCAGATTAAAGAGAACTGCTAATACCTTCAGTAAATTGATGCCATTTATGGCATGATTTAGTGAATACTCTCTTAGGAGTAAGAGTGAAGAGGTGGGGGTGGAGGCAGGGGGAGGTGTAATATGCCTGTACCAACATGTCAGAGGTAAGGTGACTTTGTACCTTGAGGTGTTTTGTAGTGAAAGGAGGAAATGGGATTGTGTGTAGGTTGGTTTTGGGTGGGGGTTTTTTGTTTGGTTTCAAATGCCTAAAATGTGCCAACTACAAAAATGTTGCATATAGAACAAAGCCATTAACTTATGTCAAACATGCCAACAAAAGTAAACGAGTTTGTTTACTACTTAGTTGGAGTATTGTTACCTTGCATACAACTCACTTGAGGACCTGGAGAAACAAACTTAGATTGATGTTTTGAGTGGCACTTGAAGACTACTTAAAACTCTTAAAAAGCAGGGTTAGATGGAACTTGTAGTCCTCTTTTCTCTTCCTCTAGCTCAAAAACCAGGATTATTCAGGCCTGAACAGTTCCAGAGAGATTTGAAGTCTTAAAGGCTTGCCAGAAAGGAAAATTTCAGAGCTTTCCTAAGTTACTGATTTTGGTGTTAGACTTTTTCCCAACAGCTTACCTGAAACAACTTAGGTTCAGATTAAGATTGCCACTTTTTGTCTTACTCTTAGTGGAAAAGGAGAAGAATCTACTCTTGATTTTGTAGGAATCTTTAAATATTTAAAGACTGTGTCCTCATAATTTCCTTGTTTCAGTTTTCTAATGGTCATTTGCTGCAGTAAAACTGCAAATTGCTTGCATGTTTTAGCATTGTGTTCTAAGAATTTGGTGAACTCTGCTAGACGTTAAAATCATGCATATTTCTTTGCAAGATACAGATCCTGAAGAGTGGGTTATATGCATGATACTAGAAGGTTATGAGAAAAAAAAAATCATGAAATGAGGTGTATATAAAAGGAGGGCAGGGGGGTGTCTGTGTAATACCTGACCTGCTGTTGCTGTTCTTGAAGATGAGAATAAAATAAGAAAATTAATCTGGACTTTCAAGTGTTTTACTGAAATCTAACATATGGTACTCTAGTATTGAGGGATCAGAATGGTTAGTCTCTTTTTTAAAAATTATGTTTACATGGTTAAGTTTATTTCATAATATTAATTCAGAGTTAGTTACTGTTCTTTCTTTGAAAAAAAGATTTATATTTGTGTTCAAAAGTCAAAGGTTTAGTAGCTACATCTATGCTGTGGGATCAGGGAATGTTTCTCCAGTTCCTGGGTGTAGATATGCACCCTGTTTATGTTCTCTCTGTATTCCAAGATGTCTGGCTTTGATGTAAATAAATAAAGCTAGTGGATCCTGGCCATGTGGAAAAAAGGGAGCAAAGATGCACTCCACTGATCTCCTGGGATGGATAATCTGGACACCAGGACTGTGGCGTGCACACTGAAGCACAATTTTTGTGCAGTTTTTTGAACCTAGAGTTATTAAAATTATGCTTAAGTGTTGTCTGCACATGGCCTTTCTCCCTAGTTTAGCACTTCTGCTCTGAGCACAGCTTTACTGGTGGTAGCAGGGAGGCTGGGTGTGCTTTTGTGCAGTAGCAGCTAGAGTTTTAACCAGTGCCTCACCTGTACCTTCCCTGAGCAATTTGGAGTAGAGTGGAAGTTAAAATGGTGGTTCCTAGTCTACCTGGTTTTATTGATGAGGCTAAATTAAAACATTTTTTTAGAGGAAATTAAAGCCTAGTGAACTAAGAGCTGTAAATCAAAGAGGCTGAAACTGGTGTTTTTCTGGAAAGACTAAGTTGTCTTAAAAATAAATGCTTTCCTTCAACCTTCTATGAAAATAAATGAAGTAAACCCCCAACAACTTAGTTACTCTCTCCTTAACTGGTGAAGTACAGAGTTAGTTGAATTATTATCAAGCTAGCAGCACTTGGTTATGTTTTGACTTGACTTTGTATGAGATTGAACTGCTGATAGGAAAGGATACCGAAATATTTACAGCACTTACAGTTTTTATTGTGTAATTTGATAGTAATATTGGTTAAAGTTAGTCAGTGTGTTACTTTGTCAGAATCAGATTTAAGTTGTGACTCTAAATTTGCTCACTGTTAAAACTGGCTAAGATTTAAAAATATGCAGAAGGCTGCTTCAGGAATCTGGCTGACCTGTCTGGACTCCTCCTTAGTGGGCCCTCCTCTTTAAACTGAAATGCTCTACTGAGCACATAAAATTTTAAAATGTTGAAATAGTTATTAGAAATAATTTGTCTCAAGAATTTGTCTCATACCTATACTAGCCAGAAGTGCCAATTTTTTCCTAGTACTTTTGGCATTGAAGAATCTTCATTTCTAGTTTTTTGCTATTGAGAATTTTTTACTTAGAAGAAGTCTAAATAGCAGTGATGCCTTCACAACATTATGGTACAAAATCAAGAAATATTCAAGTGTTTTACTGAAATCTAACATATGGTACTCTAGTATTGAGGGATCAGAATGGTTAGTCTCTTTTTTAAAAATTATGTTTACATGGTTAAGTTTATTTCATAATATTAATTCAGAGTTAGTTACTGTTCTTTCTTTGAAAAAAAGATTTATATTTGTGTTCAAAAGTCAAAGGTTTAGTAGCTACATCTATGCTGTGGGATCAGGGAATGTTTCTCCAGTTCCTGGGTGTAGATATGCACCCTGTTTATGTTCTCTCTGTATTCCAAGATGTCTGGCTTTGATGTAAATAAATAAAGCTAGTGGATCCTGGCCATGTGGAAAAAAGGGAGCAAAGATGCACTCCACTGATCTCCTGGGATGGATAATCTGGACACCAGGACTGTGGCGTGCACACTGAAGCACAATTTTTGTGCAGTTTTTTGAACCTAGAGTTATTAAAATTATGCTTAAGTGTTGTCTGCACATGGCCTTTCTCCCTAGTTTAGCACTTCTGCTCTGAGCACAGCTTTACTGGTGGTAGCAGGGAGGCTGGGTGTGCTTTTGTGCAGTAGCAGCTAGAGTTTTAACCAGTGCCTCACCTGTACCTTCCCTGAGCAATTTGGAGTAGAGTGGAAGTTTTATTGATGAGGCTAAATTAAAACATTTTTTTAGAGGAAATTAAAGCCTAGTGAACTAAGAGCTGTAAATCAAAGAGGCTGAAACTGGTGTTTTTCTGGAAAGACTAAGTTGTCTTAAAAATAAATGCTTTCCTTCAACCTTCTATGAAAATAAATGAAGTAAACCCCCAACAACTTAGTTACTCTCTCCTTAACTGGTGAAGTACAGAGTTAGTTGAATTATTATCAAGCTAGCAGCACTTGGTTATGTTTTGACTTGACTTTGTATGAGATTGAACTGCTGATAGGAAAGGATACCGAAATATTTACAGCACTTACAGTTTTTATTGTGTAATTTGATAGTAATATTGGTTAAAGTTAGTCAGTGTGTTACTTTGTCAGAATCAGATTTAAGTTGTGACTCTAAATTTGCTCACTGTTAAAACTGGCTAAGATTTAAAAATATGCAGAAGGCTGCTTCAGGAATCTGGCTGACCTGTCTGGACTCCTCCTTAGTGGGCCCTCCTCTTTAAACTGAAATGCTCTACTGAGCACATAAAATTTTAAAATGTTGAAATAGTTATTAGAAATAATTTGTCTCAAGAATTTGTCTCATACCTATACTAGCCAGAAGTGCCAATTTTTTCCTAGTACTTTTGGCATTGAAGAATCTTCATTTCTAGTTTTTTGCTATTGAGAATTTTTTACTTAGAAGAAGTCTAAATAGCAGTGATGCCTTCACAACATTATGGTACAAAATCAAGAAATATCATATGCTGTTGCTCAATGAAAAGCTTGTTAGCCTAAGACATAAATTCTTGTTTTATATAGTCTAAGGTGGTTTAGAATTAAGTTTTTTACTGGCTCTAAAAAGCATGGTGCATTTGTAAAAGAGCTTGTCCTGGAGGACTGTAGTGTTTTGTTTTAATGTCTTCCACTAACAGTGCCTCCTACTGATATAGAAACCTGTGCACTTGAGAAGGAACTGGATATATGTTTTTGGGTTCTTCTTTTAGTTTATTAGGTGACTAACTTGTGTAGCTTTTTTGTTTTTATTGATAACAATTTTCCTATTTTTAAAGAGCTGCTAGGTAGATGTGTCAGTATTTAAACTGGATGTAAACAAGTTTAATTTGAAATTTATGTGGAAATTTTTAATTACAACATCTGGTATGCTTTCTTTTAGTTGAAGAAATAGCTTGAGTTTCCCAACTATTCCCTGCTAAGCAGAGAATGAAAGCTAACAACTTTAGTTGCCCTTAAAATTTAGTTTAACACTATTTTTGAGTATACAGATGTCGTTCAGCTTGGATCACATAAGAATTTTGTGTTCTTAGCAAAAATGTTACTTTTAAATATACAGTGCCTTTCACTTGATTCAAAATGATTTTCCATTCATATGTTCAAACACTTAATGATTTTAAAAGCTTGAAGTACTTACATTTAAAACTCTAGATAAATGTTACCAACAAGGAATTTTGTAGTACGAAGGAAGATGTTTTGGTTGAAAACAAGCCCAAATGTGATAATGCTTTAGAAAAAAAGACTGAAATAATCTAAGCTTTATAGTAATCTTTAAATAAATAATCACTTTCACAGATATATTACATAAAGTATGTTCAAAGATAGAGAAGGCTATCTTGAGGAAAGGTGTGAATGACTGTGGATTAAGAGTTTGGCACTGTATTTTATCTTCAATGGTTAAACTTTTAAACTAGTGCACTGAAAACTGTTTGAAAAAGACAGGAATATAAGAATGTACTGTGAAAACTGTTGAAATATTAATTATTTATCAAAATTAATTATTTTAAAATGTGTTAGTAATGGGCTAGCAAGTTGATACTTTATTCCCCAAGGTTGAAAAAAAAAAAAAGGAACTGAGGCTGTAAATTTCATCTTAGCAGACTGAAAATGGTTTTTTGACAGTCCTGCGTCTTAGTGTGAATACGCAGGGAAAGTGCTGTCAACTTTTTAAATTATGGGACGAACTCTGAAATTTTGAATGTATCTAATTCATTAAGGTACATGGAACTGTGCCTTTTGTAAATGTTTATTTAAACAGGTGGCTTGAGTAGTTTACATTATTGAATGGTGTTATGTAGCAGAGATTAACAGAACTCAGTTATCACTTGTGTGGAAAAGAATTGAATTGTCATGTTACTGTGTAATTGACTTGCTTAAAAATGAACAATAAATTTAATAAAATAAAGTCATTGTCTTGTTTTTTATCTTAGTGTTCTGTTTAAATTTGGATGGAATACTTGAGTAGTTTTTAAGACTTTTTTCTGTTAAATAAATGAACTTTCCTTAATATAGTTTTAGTTACAATAGTGTTAGTTTTTGTTTTTTATTTGAAGGTTTTCCCTGATACTGATTCCATTAATACAGGTGGCAAAATGTTGTTACCTATGAATTCTCTCAGGGTTCTGATTAAGATTTTAAAGTCTAAGGTGAGACTGGTCAACTTTAAAAAATGCTGAACTATATTGTGGTCATGTTGTTAATGTTGACTAGTTTCACCTTATTACAGTTAATATTTTCTTAGATTTTTATCAGGTGGACGTAGAAGCAGACAGTAAAGTGAGAAACTGTGATGAGATAAAGTTTGGGATCTTAATGGGATTTGTTGAAAGCAATAATGTTCACATTATCAAATACTTAAATAAATAAAGGACCTCTTTACTATGAAAGAGTAAGGCAAGTTTGTTCTCATTTTTTTTATACCAGGGCCACAGCCATCTCTGGGAGTTAGTTTTGGAACGCCATTCGGCTCAGGTATTGGCACTGGCTTGCAATCAAGTGGCTTAGGTTCTTCAAGCCTTGGAGGTACACTTTAACTTTTCTAATCTTTCATTGAATTATTATACAGCACATCTGAATCTCTTGCAAACCTTTAACTCCGGTAAGAGGATGATCTGTTTCAGGGAAGGAGCTGATAGTTTGGCAGTCTGCGCTTTCCAGACTTCTTTGTGCCTTGCAGAAGGAATTGCTAAGGCTGATACGAAGGCTAATAAACCATTGTAGTAAAAACTCAGGATGAAGTAATCACATAGAAGTTCTGTTCTTAAGGCTAGGGAAGTGCATCAAGTGCATCCTTTTAGAACTACAACGTGACTTAATTTTACATATATGAAAGTTAGGCATCTGAGACATTGGATCATGCTGTAGCTAATCCATAGAAGTTTTTCACTTGTATGTACAACTGCTAACTATAGGGACTAATTTCTGCTTGGATTAAGACAAGAATAAATGCTAAAAAATTACTACAGTTCTGGGATCCTGATTGCTGAAAAATATTTGCTTTAGCTGTCACTCTGTCCCTCAGTGCTGAGGTAGAAGAAAAACCCCTGCCTCAAGCTGAAAAAGCAACATTTGAAAGTGAGGAAAAAATACTTATAAAAATGTTAATAGTGCTGGTGGAGAATATATTCCAAGAGGACACATCAACTGTGAAAGAGTAGGTGGTAGTAAAAAAATCTATATTTTCATGTAAATGTAATGAATTCTCAGTAGTTGAGCTACAAGTAGAATCTAAGTGATCAGTAGGACCTAATCTGCGTGTAAATTTCCTGTCTGTATAGGTCAGGGGTTCCTACAGTGGAAGTCAAAAGACACTAGTGTCTTCTGAAACTTTTGTATGAGATCTGCAAAAAAAAATGTTTACATCTGCTGAGCGCAAGTATAATATCTTGTGGTTTTACTTGTTACATCCTCTCTGCAGCCTCAGTCCTCACCACTACATTTTGCCTCTCAGCTGAGCCTGTGAATCAGTGTTGCAATGTATTGAAACTAAACATTAGTCGGTATTGGAAAGATGTACTTGAAAGCTGCATCACTTTTACTTGAAATGATCACCTTCAAATTGTCTTTAAATCTACCAGTGTCCTTTTTCATCTGATTTTAAGTGTTTTCAGATAAACGTCTGCACACCTAAACAGGGAAAAATAACTGAGAATAATGGACTAGATGGAAAGTACTTCTGAATTTCCAGGTTATTCCCACAATGTTTTGAATACCCTAAAAAAATACAATTAAATTCTCCCTTTTCAACCAAAGAGGTTGTAGACTTACAAAGATTGTTTCTGTATATTCACCAGTCTTGCTAATGGAAATTGAAGAACATTATTCTTTCGAACTGATGGACACTTGCTTCTAGGTTTGTCATAGAGGACTAGCTTGTATTCTTTTTTTGCTAGTTCTCTGCTTAGGAAGGCATTTGCTTACATTTAATCTATTTTGCATTAATTGGAAATTTTTTTTGTCTTTTGACAAATCAAGGAGACTCCCTGAGAGAAGCAAGTGTTGAAGGAACATGTGCAAAATGTCCTGCAGGTTTGCTTTTGGAAACAAATTAGCAGAATTAATACTGAAGTGTTGTTTTTTTTTTCACCAGTCTTGCTAATGGAAATTGAAGAACATTATTCTTTCGAACTGATGGACACTTGCTTCTAGGTTTGTCATAGAGGACTAGCTTGTATTCTTTTTTTGCTAGTTCTCTGCTTAGGAAGGCATTTGCTTACATTTAATCTATTTTGCATTAATTGGAAATTTTTTTTGTCTTTTGACAAATCAAGGAGACTCCCTGAGAGAAGCAAGTGTTGAAGGAACATGTGCAAAATGTCCTGCAGGTTTCCTTTTGGAAACAAAATTAGCAGATTAATACTGAAGTGTTGTTTTTTTTTTACAGGATAACTTAAATGTTATACTCTTGAAAAAACATTTTAATCAGGGAAATTTGTACTCTTTCTATGATAAATATTCTGTGAATTTTATCTGTTATAAACGTAGAGACTTTTGCATTTATTTAAGATAAGTAGCATATAGATCCTATGCTTCATTAAATATTTGCAGACACCTTGCCTGACCACTGGTAATTTAGTTCAAACTAGACAGGACAAAAGATTCTATTACTTAAACTACTGTACATTTGAATTATATTTGCCATTATATGCTCTTAAAACTCTTATTCAATTTAAAAATTGCAGAATACTATAGAGCACTGCTTCATTGTGTGTGTTTTCAATCATTACTAGTTTTAAAATCTAAAAATTATTTCTCTAAAGGAATGGTAAACGCTCAATTTGAAGTAAAGCACAAGTATTTTCCCTGACTCTTGGAACTTAAGATCAGGACATAATTTTCTCAAATACAAATACTGTTCTTTTTGAAAGCCTCTCAAGGCAGTCGAAGTCAGTATATGTTTCTCTTATGGTTCCTTTTGTCTGGCCTCTATCTCAAGTTGCCAATACCAGCTTTACCTTTGACATAATCTTACATTAAGCACAGATTTCGAAATCTTAAAATGTCATAATACAAATATTTTACATGTCAATTACAAAATTAATAGAATGTAATTTTATTACTGCTATATGTTTATGGCTAACCTTTGTATGTTTATTTTTCCAATTAAATATTAATGAAATTCTGTTCTGTTTTTAACCTATTTTGTGGTTTCCTAGATAAAGCTGATCCCAAATAACCTGTTGGGGAGACAACTCTAAAATAAGCCAAATTTAAACTTAAGAAAACGATTACTCTGTGTTAAGCTTAGAGAATTTTTCTTTTAGACTTTGGATGAAGATTGCAACTTTCTGTGATAGAAGCAATAGCACTTGTGTCTGAGTTTTCTGATTTTGGGGCCATTTGTTTACCATTTTCTTGCCAATTTTACAGCAATTCAATAGCAATTTCATAAACTCTGGTAGTTTACTTGACCTTGTATAAAGCTTTTCCTTTACTCAGTTTTGTATTTTGAAGGAAATATTTTTCTCCAGTGCTACTTTGTTTGCACTGTTTTCTTAATACAGTGCTGTGTTGAGAAGAAAATACTCACGAGGCATTAATCTTAGGAATAAGACCACGAACTTGTATGTCTTTATTTGCTATGTCTGTAATTTTTTTGTTATGTGTCTTTACTGTTATTCTATTAGGATTTGGAAGCTCTGCCTTTGGAAGTAGTGCCACGGGAGCATCATCATTTGGGTTTGGAGCTACAACTAAACCATCTGGAAGTCTAAGTGCAGGTTGGTTTGTTTCTCTTGACTTCAAGTTTGTCTTAAAGCAAGTGTTATAATTACACTGTGGCACTCAGTCCAGGAAAATTACTGAAACAAAAGTTGCATGTGTATATAACCATTAAAGTAACTTTGCTTGCTAAGTACACATTTCAGAGCAATTTTTAGGTTCAGTTAAAAGTCTCCTAGGTAAACAATATTGAGTCAGCATTAATGTTTTTCATTTGATAGTCTCTGTCTACTTAAGAGTGGAAGCAGGAGATTAGATACATCAGAAGGGATCAGATGCAATCTGAGGCAGAGAGAAATGCAGTTATTACTGGGATGCATAGACTATACAGTTTCTGAGCTGTTTAAATTAGTGTAAAAATTTGCAACACATACAGCAGTAATTTGGCTTCCTGTAATTACAAATAGTGTTAAAATTATTTTTAGGAGCCCAGAAGGTTTCCTTAAAACTGTTTATCTGCTTATCCTTTCTATTTGCTTAGCTAGTTACAGGTATTGTATCTCTGAATGTGTCCATAATTCATTGTGTTAACCAGTTTGAAAACATTTCTGTGGCAATTTAACTACTCTGAAGTAATTTCATGTTTTTTATTTAATTTTGCTGGTGATGAGAAAATGAAAATCTGCATGCAGTTGCCTGTCAATTCAGAGGTCTGAAATCTTAGCCACTTCTAAGTTTGCGTCTCTATTTAGGAGTTTGTGAGGCAAATGGCTTACTATATAGTCTGTCCTGGAGTCTTTCTTCAAGGTCAGAGTGAAGGAGTATGTCTCTTGGGACTGGCTTTTGGTAGCATGATTCTTTTTTAAATATTTTTTGGGTTGTTGCTTTGGTTTGTTTTTTTTGTTTAAAAACTGCTGTCAATACAAACATACAAGTGGCTGTTATTTATTAGTAAGTGCCCAATACATTAGCCTGGACCAGTGTCTTGTTAGTTGCCATACTTGTAGTTTAGTTTTTCCCTTGTTTAGTGATGAGTTACACTGTCAAATTAGGCCAGTAAAATATGTTAAGCTTTGAATTGCAAGGTGGAAATAGCTCACTAAACTGGCTGTGTAACAATCCTGAATGTGTGACACCCTAGTAAATTCTTGATAGGGTATCTCTAATCTTGCAATGTGCAGTGTCTAAGCATCAGCCTTTTTTTGCTTAGTTAGTTTTTAATCAGAAATAAATGGGGAACATAGGCTGTGTATGTTTTTAACTTGTAGCTTATTTTTCCTGAGCCTGAATTACATTACCTATTATTAACATTTATAGAAGTATTGCAGCATTTCAGGCTGCTAAGTTACAAAGTACGTAATTTAGTTTTTAGTATATTTTAAAATATAAGTTAAAAACTAGTTGTATCTAGTTGGACAACTGGATTGGTTGGCCACCACGGATAATGAGGTATCAAACCAAAGTACATAGCAAGTCTGTCTTAGCTGTGTTGGTGGTGTACAGACAAAATTTAAGTGTCATTTCACTCTAGTCCTCAATTCAGGCTTTGTCGTAGTGGCAGTGCCCCCAGACTCTCTTTAGCAGCATGGGCATTGGCCCCAATAAAATTGTTTTCAGATGTCTCAAGTCTCTTCCACATTTTCCATCAATTAGTTCTTATTTTAGAATGAAAATTATAGATCCCCAAATAAAGTCCCAGTTCCTGTTGTTACTCATTTGTTGTCAACCAAAAAGGCTATTTTGAGTCAGATACTGTGAAGAGCCTTATGACTCCCAAAGTGATGGGAAAAGGAAAAAAATAATTGAATGTCTAGATATAAAACTAAGGGCTGGGGGGTGTAACTTTTTTTTTGGTGAAAACTGAGACAGTCAAGTGGGATCATGGCTGGACATACTCATCCTG
>NW_009954705.1:15109-29026 GCF_000747805.2 Chaetura pelagica
CCTGCTGAAAAAAGGACCTGAACATAGTCCTTGTGTAACAATGGACAGCTTTTAGATTCAGAGGCTATAGTAAATCATCAAAGCTGTGCTGGAAGCCCTCTGATTCAGAGCACCTATTGTGGTGAGGGGTTTGGGGGAGGGAATAGTTTGCCTTTGAGATCTGCTGAACTGCTGTTTATCTCTGTAGGGTTAATAGGAAAAAATACCGTTATGGGGAGGTGTGTATCTCGTGTTTGGTTTACACATCTGAAGTGCTGACTGAAGCAGAGATGCAAAAGCCCAATGGATAAGGTGTACTCTAAGATTCTTTAGGGACATGCTTAAGCCTTTGTCCTCAAAGGGCAAGTTGTTTACTTTCTGAATTGTTTACACAAAAGTAATACTCCTTTCCACAAATAAATAGTTGATCACACTGTGGTTCAAGACTGTGACTCTTCCCTCTAGACCTGAGCAATTCCATGACTGATTCCCTTTCCTTGCAACAAAAATAAGACTGAACATATACCTCATTCAAAGCTTTTTACTGAAGATTTTTCATTTGAGTCTTCTGCTTTAATTTTGGTTTACTTTTACAAAAGAGCTTCACACCATGACTTTGTTGTGCTGCCATGACAGGACAAGGCCATTTAGGTGGATTTCCTTTCTGCCTTGGGACACTTGTTCCTGCCCTAAATGGCACTTCTAACATAATAACCACTACTTTCCAGGCTATGTCTAAATAAGCAAACATGTTCTCAGTCTTCTATCACGCAGTTTATTAATCTCTTTCTTATTCTGACGTTGCTCAAATAAAGCTCAGACTGCCTTCCCTGCATGCTTCAAAATAATCCCTGCATCTAGAAGCAGCTAGGTGGAGGTATTTAATGAACACTTTACCCTGATCTGCTGAACTCCTGACACTACAGATCACATACAGCTTTATTAATATTTATTATGTTCATTTGTTATTCACAATGTTTTCTGTAGGAAGCAATGCTTACCTCTTATCTCAGATACATACTTGAAGTAAAAAGGTGACTTACCAAGAATAAGGTTTGGTTATTAAAGATTTTGTTCATTCATGTGACTCCCTGAAGAAGAACAAATCTGTCTTTCTAACAATCTTATTTGGGATTCAGAATTAGCAGGAAAATGGAGGAATAGTTTCATCTGCTCCACACTTTACATCCTAGGAAGAGAAAAGTTAGTCCACAAAATTTAGACAAGACATGAATGAACAGTATCTTTAGGCATGTTCTAGATCTGCACACTTGTTGCATTGACAGTGAGTTCTGCACAGGCACCTGCAGGCTGAAGGATTGCAGTTGCTGGAATGTAGAGAATGGGGGTTTTCTTGACAAGACCATGTGTATAACCCAGGTCCAGACATTGCAGGAAGAAGAGTTGGATGTTATGTTTTGAAGTAGTTCTTGATCCAAAGTATCAATAACAAGTGAAAGAATAGAAGACATCAGGCTTGTGAGAGCTGTTTTGGGATGCTGGTTAAACAGCCAGTTGGGTTTTTATTTCTGTGCTTTAAAGATTTTCAGATGTTGAGCTGAAAATACTGATGTGACCAAAGGCTTGCCATAACTATTTGAGTGCTAATGAACTATATTGAGTGATGTGTATTGAGAATATACTCTTGGGTTTTTTTTCTTGTGAAGCAGTCCCACTTTTTCTTACGTGGGACTTTTGCAGGTTTCCATGTGCAATTTGTATTAAACTATTTAACAAGTATCACTTGAGCAAGCTAATATTTTATTTTTGAATGATTGGTTACCTTTCTCTGTCTCCTGAGAGAAGAAAAAGCAGAGCTGTTAAGTTCTGGTTTTTATTAACTAATTTCTGAAAAAACTGAAGGCAGATTTTCTTAATCTGAGCTTGTTCTGTAGCCGAACCAAAAGTTTAATTTATTTACCTTATAGAAGGGCACAAGGCTGGGAGCTCCAGTTTTGCCATTTACCTGCTGAGTGAAGTCAGCAGGCCAAGGTCCACGTGAACTTCTGCCTTCCCTCCTACCTTACATACACATTGTGTTTAGACTTTGACTTAAGGTTCTTAAATTTTACCATTTCCTGTGGTGGTTTTAGGCTCTGCTGTTGTATGGATATTATATAATAGACTTGCAATCTACGATATAATTGTTTACAATCACTGAAGTAAATTGTGTTAGTGCTGTTGTACCCACTTTGTCCCAGCAAGTCCAAGCGTGTTGGCAATGCTGCATACTGTTTAGATCCATGTTAGCATAAAGTATTACAAGTGTTGGTAACAAAGTGGCTGGTGTTCATAATTCCAAGGAGAACAAACTTGCAATTCTTTTGTAACTTACCTTTTAAAATATTTTTTCCTCCTTCATAAGGCTTTGGCAGCTCGACTACATCTGGGTTTAACTTCAGCAATCCTGGCATCACAGCATCAGCTGGCCTGACGTTCGGGGTGTCTAATCCTGCGTCTGCAGGCTTTGGGACAGGAGGGCAACTTCTTCAGCTGAAGAAACCTCCAGCTGGAAACAAGCGAGGGAAAAGATAGGCACCCCTTTTAGGGAAGGGGAAGTGAATCAACTTTGTTCATCTGAGAAGTCTATTTTTCTAGATTGATGCATTAATTAAATTGCATCCCAGGAGATTTATAAAAATTTTGCTACTTTTCCCTAGTCTGAAATACAAAATGAAATCATATTGAACAGCTATTTTCTTGTGAATAGAAATGCGTTTATGTATTTTTATTTTTGGCCCTGGTTTTAGAACTGTTCTATACTGCATTACTATTAAAGAATCTTGTAAAACCATCTATGATGTTAGTAGCAGAATATTTTTTGTTAATAAGCTTTATACCATATGAATATATGCATATTTGGTTTTTGTACAGATAAAATATATTCTAGTACAAATACTAGAGTTCATATCTTCTGTTCCTGGATATGGCCTTTAAATCTACTTCAGGGTGTTTCTGTGTATATGGATGTAAATATATACAGTACAGTGCACACATATGTGTGTACGTATGTGTATATATATGTATAAAATACAGATGTGCAAACCTTGCCCCATAGACAGGTCTCCTTTTCTTTGTCTGTGCTTCTCCATGTTGCCCTGTGGTTCTGTATTTTGATGTTCCTAGGAGTTTCAAATAGTGGGTCCCAGGCTCTGTCATCATTGCTTCTTGTGTTTTGTCCTTTAAGACCAGCTGAAATACAATGTTTACTATTGCATAAAGTTTGGTAAATAGCAGTTAGTTTTTAATCTAAGTTGTTGGGTTTTTTTAAATCTTTTTCTGGACCCATTTAGCAGCCAACTCAAAAGAAGAATTTGACATGGATGTTTCATAGGTAATGTTCCCATACTGTTTGGTTTTGCTTTTTCTCCCAAGCTGAACAGTAGGGCATTGCAGGGTTTTAGCTGAAAGCTTAAAGCACCACAAGGTCTGTGTGCAGGCAGAGTTGTCAGGCTGGATGAGCTTTTCTCTGCAATTGGCAGAGATAGGATATGCTACACTAAGGAAAACCCAAGTTAGCTGTTAAAACATGGAATTGATTCACTAGCTTTGCATCAGCACTACTAGCACTGACTTAAAAGCAGTTGCTTATCTGCTTTCAATACGAGGTATAGTACAATATGTTGCTGCTAAAGGATGGAGGAGGAAAATTACATAATTTGAAGGTTTGAGCAGTTGCAACAGTAGTTTATGAATCATGTATATTGTACAACATCATAGCTTGTGCTGCATCTCCAGTTTCGTGTGCACAAGAAATAGCTGGGAAGAGATCTTAAGGAGGAAATAATAGATGAATTGAGTCTTTGCAAATAAGATACAGGTTGAAATGTGAACATAGAACTTTGGAGCCTAGTTGCTTTTTATGTAGATGTTTTGTATATAACATGCATCAAGTGAATACTCACAATCATTTTCACAAAAGCACCTTTTTTTGTACAAGTTACAGTACATAAGACTTTTCTAGTACCAGGTCATTTGCTTTCTATTGTTCAAGTATTATTACCATTTTATATGTTTAGAAGTGATGAAGTGATGTCTGCATTCAGCAGCGATTGCTCTTTGACAAATGTTCAGTTTGTCACTTGATCTGATAAACTTAAGGGAAACTGAGCACAGAATTCTTCACTTTTGTACTTGTATGTTATTGCATCTCTGTGAGCAGTCTCTTATGAAGGGATATAACGTGGTTTTTTTATGTCTCAGAAAAAGAAAGCTTACGGTTTATTTTTATTTCAATCTTTTTTTAAACTTTTCTTGGGCTGCAGTCAAAGCCGTAATGTTTGTATTCCTTTGTTACTGCTTTTTTTAATAGTTAATATGTTAAACCACTGGACTCTCTTGTAATGTATTAATTTGTGAAAATAATTCTAAATGTGTACTGTTTGTCCATATGTGCAACTTACCATTGTTCAAACAATAAAACAATAATGCTGTGATCCTTGTAATACATATTTACCTATTTGAAATACAATTTCCTGTTCTCCTATGTTATAGGAGACACAAAAACATCATCACCTAATATTTAAATTGTTTTCCCTGGAATTTATATAGTGCAAAATTGTTCTTGCTGAAGTTAGGGCCTTGATCTCTGGATTGAAAGTGGGGGTGAAAGGAGATGCTGTATCATGGGTTTGTCTAGAGCCTCCTCACAGTGTTCTGTAGAAACCTGGACTGTGCTGTAAGGCAGCACAGCACTGGGCATGACTTTGTAAATCTGAAAGCAGTCTGAACCTCCCGGGTACCTGTGTTGTTTCTTTCCACATTAAGGCAACAGTTAATTTAGCCTAAGTGAAAAAGTGATTATGTAATAGAATAATCACATTCTGGAGTACAAGCTAAAGATAAAATGGGATTTGAAGTAATTCTATTCCCAGAAGATCACTTGGGTGGTTCAATTTAGATGTGATTTTCTGGGATCAGCCTTGTGTACACTGTTTTGAACTAATGACATGTAATAGAGTGCAAAAGAGTACCACGTTGAAGATGCGGCTCAGTGTTCTACAAGGCAGGTTAGGAAGCTGACCTGTACTTAAACACCATGAAATGAAATCTAGTCTGGATTATTTTTTCTGTAGAGAAAGAAAAATACATACTGGAGGAAGGTTGAAGTCATGTGTAGTATGTTTCTCTATTAGTTTGCATCTTGTACAACTGTGATGTAAACTTTTGTGCCCCCTTTCTTTTGCTAGAGGTAACTTATTTCCTTGCTGTTCTCCCTACAATGAATGTAACAGGTGATGAGATAGTGTTATGCCTTAGATTGCTTGCTTCATAAACCTCTTCCTGGTCCAGCATCTCAGAAGTTTCTTTATGCTCACAGTTGTCTCTTCCTGACAAGTTGGCTAGCTGGATACTGCTACACTTGCTTACTGCTTTCTTGGAGGTTTGGAGGGAGAAGGTTGAAATAAGGTAGAGTTGGACAAAATTTATGCATCTGCGTCACCACAGGAAATCCAAATCCAGCTATACTTGCTCCATCTACATATGTGTAACATAACTGCACTTTGAACCTCTGCAGCTATTAGAGCATCATTTTAAAAATGAAAACAAAGTTCAGGAGTTACAGGTTTAGTGGCCTTTTTTCCCCCCTCTTTGACAACAGTGATAATGTGTTTAGTAGGTAGAAGTAGATTATTGTAGCAGTTTAATTTTCTACATAATGACACTTTTTACTCATGGGAAAAACATGATAAAGTAATTCCAGAGCCAATGGACTTAAAAAAAACCAACAACAACAAAGACAAGGAATTCCTATCATGATTCCTTCCAATAGCTCTGTTGGAGAATGTTGCTTTCACCAGGTGGCTGGAGGCTGCTGGTTATATACTGCCACTACAAAGCCCTTGCAGGCACAGTTGTCACACTGTATGTCACCTTTTGTTTCCAGGTCACTTCCATTTTCTTACACTTTTAAAGGTATCAGGATTTTGCTAGACTTCAATATTTGAATGATCCTTCTGATCCACTAGACTTCTGTTATGAGGTTTGCTACTTAATGCTTTTTTACTTGGCCTCAGGAATTTAATCTTTATGGCCCATCACTGCAGTTGAAGCACCACTGTGAGGAGGTGAGTGTTATGTGTTAACTTTAGCTTTAATAACTTCCAAATAATGGGTTGCTTCTTGTTTTCTCACCTTTTAGAAGACAATTCTAACTTACTATGCAAACAGGTTATCATTATGTTTAGAAACTTCTGCAAACTTCTAGAAAAGCTTCTGGGTAGATTTTGTTTGGGTATAGATCTACCCCTACCAGGATACCTGGTCAGTAACACTTGCATGGAAAACTTAGAATTCTGTCTGCCTGTCCTAAACAGATCCCTAGCCAAGCAGGTGAGAGATACTTCTTTGTTCAGTTAATGTCTCACAAACTGATGAGATTTTCCTGTTTTGTTTTGTTTCCCTTCAATGCAGATGTCACTGTGCGGCACGTGCTCGGGCAGAGGCAGAACAGCAGCTTTCTAGAAAAAAAGTTACATAATTGCTTCCAAAATCCGACTCTGATTAGAGGCTGGTTTATACCTCCCAGGCAATAAATTCCTTGCTGACTGTATTTCATACAGCATATTGTGGTAACAGTGCTGCAGAGGTGATCCCAGTCACAAAGGCAAGCTAGGATGGTGAGGTTTTGATCAGATGCTGTGGTGTAGAAAAAAGGGAAAGAAATACAGACTTGACAAATATTCAAAATCAAGTATTTAAAATCAAACTTATTGCTATTAAACTTGACATTTTGAAAAATACCAGGTACTCTTAAGAGGAAAAAGTGGATGAGTTCTCATGGTGGGGGGGGAAATTGCGACAGGCAGCTTGAGTAGACTTTCAGTTGGGTAAAACCTTGGAGAAACAAACAACACAACGTACAGTTGGGGAGCTAAAACTAATCCATTATGAGGTACCTAAGTAGAAGCTACTCTACACTGAAAAGCATCAGAAACTTCTAATCCTGAAAACACTTGTCATTTCTTGGCTGTTTGCACCACTTTTATTTACCAACAAACGCATAAAGGAATTGAATCTTTGGGCATAAACATTTTGCTGTTGTTCTGTCCAGGATAAGGCAAAGTACAGGGGTTCTTGCTGGGAGGGAGGGAAAGTCCATTTTTCAAAAAAAGGCTTGGAATGGATTGGTCGAACTGACAGTGAGCAGTTCTGCCAGCAGTGTGGGGACTCATCTCCTCTGCTGGAGGTGGGTATTGGAGTGATGGTGTATCACACCAGCCTTCATTGCTTTGTGTAGCTGTGCTCAGTGCAGCTCCCCAGTCTGTTGCCTCCTGTACCCTTAACAGCAATGCTGAAGGCAGCTAGGGTGGTTCTAATTTAGCCCAGATTCATGTAGCATCAGGCTGGGAAAAATCAACTGACAGGACATTGGGAGGAAATTCTTCACTATGAGGATGGTGAGACACTTGAGCAGGTTGCCCAGGGAGGCTGTGGAAATGTTCAACCAGGTTGGATGGGGCTCTGAGCAGCATGATCTAGTGGGAGGTCTCCCTACCAATGCAGGGAGGTTGGATCAGAATTATTTTTAAGGTCCCTTCCAAACCAGACCATTCTGTATTTCTATGAAATGAGTCTTAGCAATGCATGTTGTATCAGTTCCAAATAGGAAGTATTTCTCTCCCCCCCCCAGAATCAAAGGATGGTTTGGGTTGGAAAGGACCTGAAAGCTCATCTAGTTCCAACCCCCTGCCATGGACACTAGACCAGGTTGCTCAAAGTCCCATCCAACCTGGCCTTGAGTGCTTCCAGGAAGGGAGCCTCCACAACTTCCCAGGGCAAGCTGTTCCAGTGTCTCGCAGAATTGTCATGGTTGGAAAGGATCTCTGAGATCACAGATTCCAACCATCAACACAAAAAAACCCAAACAAACACAATCTCACACACTCCACCAGAAAACACCCACAAAAAAACCCTGCAACCTAAGCTACTAGAGCAAGCCCTGAAGTGCAACATCTACATATTTACTGAATACCTCCAAGGATGGTTACTCCACCACCTCCCTGGGCAGGTTATTCCAGTGCCTGACTTTTCAGTATAGAAATATTCTCTTTCATTATAGATATTCTTCCTAATATCCAATCTGAGCCTTCCCTGCCACAACTTAAGGCCGTTTCCTCTAGTCCTGTCATTATTTACTTGGGAGAAGAGGCCAACACCCAAGAGAGACTCACCACCACCCTCAATAAAGAATTTCTTCCTAGTGTAAAATCTAAGTCTGCCCTCTTTCAGTTTGAAACTGTTCCCCTCATCATATCCGTACAAGCCCTTGCAAAAAGTCCATCTCTAGCTTTCCTGTAGGCTCCCTTTGGGTACTAGAAGGCCATTATAACACCTTCCCAGAGCTTTCTCCTCTCCCGGCTGAACCCCAGCTCTCTCAGCCTGTCTTCATAGGAGTGATGCTCTAGCCCCTTCTACCTTTTTTTTTGCCTGCTAACTAAGGAAACTAGTGGTTGTTTGAAGGAGCTCCCCACAGCTAACATCACCATTGCTTACCTCCATGGTAGCAGTATAATGCTTACTCTACAATAATGGCTTTCAGCGATCAGGGAGGTGTTTGCAATCCCTATATAAAATCCAAAACTGCAAATTGGGCTGTAGGAAATCCTGTTGAATGGTAGCGGGAAAAGCAGCTCCTTAATCTTGCAGCGCAGGCACCAGTCTGGGCTAGGGCTGCATAGTGATGCTGCTTTCCTTACATTGGGCATAAGTCCTTGTCTTGCACTATGGCATTAGGAGAGGAGCAACAGTAAATTTCTGGTTTGAAATTACCCTTAGTTCTCTCTTCCTGCATTTGATAAAATGCTCACATTTTATGCTCTGTGTGGCATAAACTGGAGTGTAAATGTGGAATCTGTAGTGTGAGTTGTTTGGGGTTTTTTTAATAGGCATAACTTTATAATAATGATGCCTTGTCAAATTGGCTAGTCTTACTGGGAGGGAAGGCTGTGGGAAGATGGGTTTAGTCCACAGGAAGAAATTATTCCTTTCTTTTTGTCCCAGGAGGGGAAAAAGAAAGCTAAAATTATTTCCTTTTGGTAGTGGTTGGTTAGGGCTCAAATGATTTCATAAGGAGACGGCACCCCTTTCAATGTGAAGATGTGCATGTCAGCTTTGTCTCCAGGCTTAAATATAACAGCAATCAATTGTGTCTGCAGTAAGTGGGAGCTCCAAAAACCAGTCTACTGAGACTCCCAGTAGAAGAACATGGCAATCACATTGATCGTGCCTGAGTAGTTGGACAACGTCAACAAACCCCAAAAGCCCCGGTGTGATCTGTTTGAAAGTGCCTGAGGGGGTATCTTATCAGTGCTTATAAACATCTAAAGTGCTTGGTGCTGGTGCAGCCCCTGCGGAGTCACAGCCCAGCCCTCCAGGAGCGTGCAAGCTGCAGATCACTTCATTCAAAGTTATTTTCACAGACCTCTGGCTTTTTTGGTGAGTTTTGGTTGGTTTGGTTTTGGTTTTGGTTTTGGTTTGTTTTTTCCTTGGGTCATCTTGTTCTAATTATTCTCCAGGAAATGAGGGCCAATAAAACAAATCCTTTCTGTTATGACTACACGTGTATTTTAAAATGTAGATATTAAATATGTTCCCTAAGTAGAAATAAAACCAGTCCAGGTTATGCAAGTAATACCACAATCAGAGTTGCCTTTAAATATCCTGGTGGTGTTTCAATAATACCACAGGTACAGCTACACCACTGTAGAACGTAACTAATAACCAGGGCAGGAAGAGAAGGAAACCCTACTAAGTTAAGCTCCCATATTCTGCTAACTGTCCTCACCTGGGAATGACATCAGTATAACCCACCGGTAAGGACCGCGCTCTTGATTACGACGGTTCTCCCTGCAAAACCCGTGGCCGCCGCTTTAATAACCCTGCCCTTCCCACTCACTTCACACGGGGGCAGCAAGACATTGCTGTGCCACAGGGAAACGTGGCTTCACCTGAGGAGCGACTTTGCCAGGATTTCTGACTCCAGGGTGAGTTGTTTGTATGCTTAAAAAACAAAACAAACTACGAAACAAACTTTATATATATATATAACTAAACCCCTACATACTTGGCTTTCAGATGGGAACTGACTCCATCTTTTTATATTACCAGGAAGAGAAATCTCTCCTGATGAAGTGTCAAGCTGCAATATATAAGTGTTCAAACTGCAATAAAACCAAGGTATGCATGGCCTGGCTTTTACACGCCGAGTGATCTAAATGGTAGTACCGTGATGATGAATTCTAGCTTTTCTCTGAGAGATGGAGGGAGAAGACTTCAGGTTATGAGTTTTAACGTGCGATCCTGATTGGCAACTTTGTGGACACAACTGTAGAGCTGAAGTAACTCCTGAATCCAGCTTTTCATGGTTTCTGATGAGGTTGTAAAATTGTTTAAAAGTAATGATGTAGATAAGCTAGATGAAGTAGGTAAATTAAATAAGGTAGATAAGCTAAGTAAAGGGAGATAAGGTAGCTAAATACAGTAAGAAAGACACAAAAATGCCTGCTGGGGTTCCAGGGCTGGGCAATGAGAAGCAGGTAATCTCACTTGTACCCAAGTGGATAAAATAAATTTATTTTATAAGGCTAATAAAATCAACCCAAACATCCCAAAAGGAAGAGAAGAGAGCACCCATCCACCATCTAAAATTTATCTCCTGGGGGGGGGGGAGTTGAAAAGGGGATAGGAGTTGCTGCCAGTTTTGTGTCTCTTACCACTGTGGGAATGTGGCAAATTGCAGCCCGTGGGTTCGAAATACGATAGGGGAAGCAAAACATCCCTAACTGCAGGAGACACACACCCACAGAAGCTCAAGGCAGCTTGGAGAGTTGTGTTGCAGGGTTTTCCTTTTCCTAGCTCTAAAGAGGTTCCAACCAAAATAGAGATACAGAATAAGATGACATGTCTGTGTTCCTGCTTTATCTTGGAGAATTTGTAAGATGGACATACAAGGGAGGGGGACTGCTTTTTCTTACTACTTATTATTACAGCTTTCTCGAATTTGTCCTTTCTCTTCTTTCCTTCCTGTCCAATGCACAAGGGCACAGCCAGCCCTAACAAACATTTGCAGTACCTCACTGTGACTGTGCAGCAGCTCAGACTCCAGGTGGGGTGTCTTCGGTTTTCTCCCTGTGGAACTGGGAGCTGTTAAGAACAAAAGACAGGCTTTTGTATTATCCTTCTTTTCATGTCTTTCCTGTTTCTGATGTCTTCTTTTTTGTTCATTTAACACGGAAGCAGTTGTATTTGCAGGAAGCTTTACCAAACGAGGCCTGTGCTCTGGAAGCACAACAATACTTTTGACAAGTTCCCATCTGTAGAGGGACTGTGGTAGTAAAACAGAAAAACAGGCCTTTTTTACAATAAGGGCACACTCTGTCAATGCAGTGACTGAATGAATTCACAAGGTAAGAAGATACTGGTCTTTCACAGTCACTTAAGCATGTGGTGGTGATTATTCCACAGCATCTTTCCCTGCAAGGAGCAACATCCTTGTCCAGCACGGGTGCAGAGAGCTGCATCACTGGTACCTGGGTATGGCTCCTGCGGGGCCAGCAAGGTGGCTGGGCACTGTCTCCTGTAAAAGCTGTAACGTGCTTTAAATGTACTTATCCTCTGTGCTGCTGTACAGGTGGTTTGCAGGTCAGAGTGTTGAAAAAGGTACACAGAAAATGCACTTTATCAGTTTCAGACAACTAACAGAAGAAGTCCTTTTAACTCTTATTTTCCCCGCTCTAAGTGAGAGGATTTTTCAGGAATACCAGAACAGCTTTTAAGTTCTTCCAAACAACTGAAATAAAACATTGTATTTGCTTTCCCACCATCATGCTTTTGACTTGAGAAGGGCAAAGACCATTTCTACTGAGCCAGAGGCCTTAGAAAACTGCAGCTGGTATTAGTAGTAAACATTCAGACTTTTAAAAACAAATACATTTGAAGTCTATAGCCCATGTGACCGATGTTGAATATCTCTAGGCTTTAATAATCTTTGTCCACTCTAATATATATATGACATTTCAATTATATGAAAAAGCTGCAAGATGCCCAGTTTGATGGGACCCAGTGAGTGTCCTGCAGGACCTGGGGCCTTAGTAACGGGATTGGGTTACATTGAAATTGCACTGATGTCATGAAATTGATAGACACAGGGAAGTAAGTGAAAACATTGCCAAGTAGAAAAGACTGTTGCTATACTTATGTAGTTTAATGTATTTTGAGGTTGGTGTGTTTTTGTGTACTTTAAACTACACAAGTATTAGCTGATCAGCTTGTAAAGACAGCTAGAAAAAAGAAATCTTTCTCAACTAGTCTATTGCTAAATACAATTCCACAGCACCTTGCAAAGTGCCAAATGTTTTAATTTTACACAAGCATAATGAGGTGCACTGTTATCTCTGGTTTTACCCAGACAAGTTGAGATAAATTCTGAGCTTGGATATTTAAAGCACCTGTTAACAGATAATCTCTGCAAGGGATCTGGTGCTGGTGTGAGAAAGGCTTCCAGCTGGGAATACCTATGGGCTAGGTAGGTAAAAAGCAGACTTATCTTCCTACAGGCTGTTACTGCTATTGGGAGAGATCCACCTTACTGAGTATCAGTGGAACCATCGACTCCAAGGCTGGGGCTGGGAAAGTATTTTGCTTGCTACAAATCAAAGAATGAAGAAGCTGTCTTTTCCTATTATGAAAACGTCAGTCCAACCCTGTTTAAATAAAATGTTGTAGGAAGACGTCTGTGAATGAAGGCATTTAACAGCAGCTGTGCTGTCACTGGAAGCTGTCAGATGCCCCAACAGGTCCCTGACAGGAGCTCTGTAGTTTTCAGCTCCTTCCCCAGACACTCCTCTTCCCATGCTGTGCCTCAGCATGGACCCACAGCACGGGGGTGTCCTGGGCAATGGGTTCTCTGGGCCATGTGGGCCCATCATCCATCATCTCTCACGACCATCCATGGTGTGCTGCTCACCCCAAACCCCTTGTGCTAGAGCTGATGCTCTGGATAGCTGCTAATCAGGTTTTGAGATGGATCATCTCAAACTCCATCATTCGAATCCCTGCAGGTTTCTTGTTTGTCCAGCTGGGTTGATGCAGGCAATGCAGAACCTGTCCTGCTGCAATCCCACTTTCCATCTTGATAACTACAAGCTTTTCCAAAGGTTGGCTCCTCCGGGTTACTAATCCTCTCCAGGATAAGGCACAAGGTGTGTGTGAATCACCTCTTCGCCCTGCCCTTGCAGCAGCCTGGCTCTGGCTGTGGGCTGAGCTGGGAAATAACTCCCTGGGCAGAGCAGTGAAGCTGAGAGGCCCAAATGCAATTACCTGGGCTGTAATTTGACCAGAATCTGCTGGTCCCCTCTAATACCTCTGTGAAAGCCTGCAGCTGGCTGGGAGAGGCTGAGAGGAGCGGGAACAAAAGAGATGAAAATTGAGGGGGAAGGACTGGTATGTTGTTAGTGAAAAGCAGTAATTTAATTGAAGAAGAAAAGCTTGAAAGAACGAGACAAATAAGCCTAATTTTGCAGTCACCCTCCTTGCAGTGAAATGACTTAGCAGCAGGATTTAAAAACAGCAACGGTTACCAGAGCTGCCCCTTCCTCTGCCTTTTTGGCAGTACTGGCAGCATTCGGTACTCGATCTAATGCCTTGTGACCTAAAGCTCCGGCTGGCAACATGTGACTTGTTCTTCTCTCCCTACGGAAGTCAAACTTCACTGACACTTCAGCAGCTCGGACGCGTTTGAAGGAGCATCCCTGGGCCTCTCCTTGAGCTGCTCAGCAACCGGGGAGGCAAAACCCACGGCGTGTGCGGGGGGCGGCACCGTCTGCCCGCGCGGCGGAGCGGACCCGCAGGTCGCGGGTGTCGGACGGCTGCTTTTTTTTTTGGGCTTCGCTCGCCCCGCCCAGCAGGGGGGACGAGGTCCCACCCGGGCCGCGGGAC
>NW_009954705.1:29708-33095 GCF_000747805.2 Chaetura pelagica
CGGCCCCCGCACGGCCCTGCGGGTCCCCCAGCCTTGGTGGCTCCGCGGGTTTGCGGCGAACTTCTCGCCCGCTCCTTCCCCTTGTCCCCGCGGCTCCTGCCCCCGCCGACGAGTCGTGGAGTCCAATGAACGGAGGTGGGGCCGGCCGAGAGCTTCTGCTTCTGTGAAGCGTGGGAGACTATCCGCGCTTAGATGCTTCTTTTTCCCTCGCTGTGATACAACAGTCCAGCCGGTGACACCGCTCTGCGACAGCCCCGGACGCGCTGTTTGTCGTGTGCGGCTCCGCCACCGCTCTCAGCTGGCTCCTCAGCCACCTCTGTGTTTGCAGTTAAAAAGGGAAGAAAAAACAAAACAAAACGCGTATCAACAACAAAAATAACATGACATTTCAAAATGACTTCTGGTTGTTCCCTGCTCTAGTAATATATGTTCTTGTAGCTCAGATACCCCCTCTTAGGAATGTTTTCTGCAAGATTGAATTTCAAGGATAAACTCAAGCCTTTCTACTGCTGTTTAAAAAACACCTCGGTGGGTTCCCAGCACCCTTGCTGCCATCCCTGCGTGCTGAACACACCAAAAGTAGCCTGAAGTGATGTTATAATTAGGAGAGATTTACTTGGAAGAACTCAGTGCTGCTGTCTGTAGCGAGTGTGTGCACCTACTGGAGCTACAGTAGTGCCAAGCGTAGAAGTAGAGACAATTCATTGCAATCCTTTTGTTTTGAAAGTGCAAAAATTATAGAAGAAATGGGATAAGTGTGGCCTTTTGGTTAACTCCTCTCTCCTCGTGATCAGCCCCTCAAGGATGTGCTCAATGATTTGAGCAGGCAGGTAGCCCCTGCTGCCCTTCTGAGAACAAGGCATTTTTCTTAACAATGAGTATTTAGCACTGATGAGTATTTGGCAGCTCTGGGAGTCATCCCCTGCCCTCGCTGGCACTGGTTAACTGGCAGAGGGGGCAGTTGTGTCCCCTGTGCCCAGGGCAGGTCGTTAGCAGCAGCTGCAGTAGCCTGGGTCAGGCAGGGATCTACAGCCCTGCCTGAGTCTCGGGCTGCCAAGCTTTAGTGGAAATTGTGGAGACCAGGCATGTTGTTGGGAGGCAGCTTCTCCTTGTTACTTGCTGTTAATCCGTGCAGATTTCTTGCTGAGGCAGAGAAAAGAGCCAGTGCAGAGAAGCAGGAGCCCAGGTCCTTCCAAGGATGGTGTTCAGCATCCTCTAGGATTCTGACTCCACTGCTGAAGCATCACCTGTACTTCCTGCTCCCACTGCTCACCCACCCTCACCTCTCCTGCCCTGATGTCTGTTCTCTAAGCTGGTAGGGAAACTTTGGAGCATGTTGCTGTCACTTCACCACCCACCCTAGGGTTTCTCCCCAAACTTGGGGCTGAAGTTGAGAGCATCTGGACCCTCATCCCTGGGGCTGTAGGGTGGCAGTGACGGAGCACAGAGGCAAGACCTGGCGAGATGCCAAGTGGTGGCTGGTGTGTACTAGACCACCTGCAGCAGGAGTGAGATGTCCTCCCTCAAAATGTGAGCTGTGGCTTGTGCTCCTTAGTAAAAAGTTTAAAGACGATTTTGGAAAGTGCAGCCATTGGTTTTAGCAGCCCTTCTCATCATCCCTGGGTGAAACGCTCGGCTGCACACACAGCTTTTAGTGCTCACCCTGCATTGACCTGTGCTGGGGGGGAGGTGGGCTTGGCTTGGGTGGGAGGAACCTTCTGCTGGAGCTGCTGAGGTTTGCCCTTGTCCCCCAGTGACGATGTTTTCCTTGTTGTTGCAGTGCCCATCTACGTGCCGTTCCTCATTGTTGGATCTGTATTTGTCGCCTTCATCATCTTGGGGTCTCTGGTGGCAGCCTGCTGCTGCAGGTGGCTGCAGCCCAAGCAGGAGCCCCAGCATGGAGCATGTTGCTGTCACTTCACCACCCACCCTAGGGTTTCTCCCCAAACTTGGGGCTGAAGTTGAGAGCATCTGGACCCTCATCCCTGGGGCTGTAGGGTGGCAGTGACGGAGCACAGAGGCAAGACCTGGCGAGATGCCAAGTGGTGGCTGGTGTGTACTAGACCACCTGCAGCAGGAGTGAGATGTCCTCCCTCAAAATGTGAGCTGTGGCTTGTGCTCCTTAGTAAAAAGTTTAAAGACGATTTTGGAAAGTGCAGCCATTGGTTTTAGCAGCCCTTCTCATCATCCCTGGGTGAAACGCTCGGCTGCACACACAGCTTTTAGTGCTCACCCTGCATTGACCTGTGCTGGGGGGGAGGTGGGCTTGGCTTGGGTGGGAGGAACCTTCTGCTGGAGCTGCTGAGGTTTGCCCTTGTCCCCCAGTGACGATGTTTTCCTTGTTGTTGCAGTGCCCATCTACGTGCCGTTCCTCATTGTTGGATCTGTATTTGTCGCCTTCATCATCTTGGGGTCTCTGGTGGCAGCCTGCTGCTGCAGGTGCCTGCGGCCCAAGCAGGAGCCCCAGCAGAGCCGAGCCCCTGGGGGCACCCGCCTGATGGAGACAATCCCCATGATCCCAAGTGCCAGCACCTCCCGGGGCTCCTCCTCCCGCCAGTCGAGCACCGCTGCCAGCTCCAGCTCCAGTGCCAACTCGGGGGCCAGACCCCCCCCAACCAGGTCCCAGACCAACTGCTGTTTGCCAGAAGGGACCATGAACAACGTCTATGTCAACATGCCCACGAACTTCTCAGTGCTGAACTGCCAGCAGGCAACACAGATTGTGCCTCACCAGGGGCAGTACCTGCACCCCCAGTACGTGGGCTACGCTGTGCAGCACGACTCGATGCCGCTGACCCCAGTGCCCCCTTTCCTCGACGGACTGCAGAGTGGCTACAGGCAGATCCAGTCTCCCTACCCACACACCAACAGCGAGCAGAAGATGTATCCAGCTGTGACTGTGTAGTGCTGGCACCTTCCCCTCTCTCCCCTCCCAACAGATTTTTAGCATCTAAACTGAATGGAGGAGAAACACTTCCTCGGAACGCAGCTCCCAGAACATCACTTGTAAATAATTTTGAAAGACTCATGCATGTCAGACAGTGTTTATAAACCATTTATTTTCACCGGGGTCCGTTGCCAGAAACTGTAGGATGATAACTCTGAACTAACGTTGCCAGATACACTCTCATTCCAGTGCGTGATTTACAGCGCCCAAGGATTACGCTGAGGATGCATGTGGATTTCAGATCCCTGTGCTCGTGAGATAAATCCCGGAGCCATTAAGTGCCCTTCAGGTATGACATGGTCGGAAGTATTTGCCTAATTAATTTGTAGGAAGAGTTTTGTTACACTGTACCGGACCGCAGTACTTAAGAAGCCTCCTTTCTCCTCGCCCAGCTCCTCAATGACGCTTCCCATTGCTTCACAATCACAAGCGAGAGCTGA
>NW_009954705.1:33198-68327 GCF_000747805.2 Chaetura pelagica
CCCCATTGCTCCACAATCACAAGGGAGAGCTAACCCGCCAAGCCGGGCAGTCCCTGCGGGCCGGGTGCTGGTACCGCCCTCGTGGCTTCCCACGTTCCCCCGGTTTGGAGTGAAATGCCACAAAAGGCTTAGTCTTGCAAAGATTCATTTTCCTTGTCCTTGGTATTTATGTAGGAGTTAGAAGTGTGTCAATTACTTGGCTCTTCTAGTACATTTGAAACCCGTCTTGATTTGGTTTTGCCTCAAGATCAGGACCCAGTAGTGGTTTGCACAGACTTAGTGAACTTTTTAACCAAAAACAGGGTACAAGGTGCTTGCTATGCCTGGTGCTCAGCAAAGCTTTCAGTACAGCTGGCAGTGTCTGAGCTGAAGCTGCCTTTGCAGAGAAGGGTCGTACTTCGACTCCAAACACGCCTGATTTAACCTCACTTCCCATGAAACAGGAAACCCGTGTGAATGCACACCAAGTTGTCAGCCCCCAGCCCTGCTTGTGATTCAGTCTGGCTGTAGGAGAATGGGCTTTGTCCCCCCACCAGCCCACCCCGACTCCCTGATCCTGCTCCACAGGGGGGCATGTGTTACATAAAGCTGCCCCAACACGGATGTGGAGGGGCTGGCAGGGGTTTGAAACCCATCTCCTTCATTACTTGTGGGGCAGAGGACTAGGAAGGCACAGCTATATTAAAAAAATCAAGGCCCAACCAAAGGGTGGAGGTGCTTGTGGCTCCCTGTGATGCTGGGGGCTCAGGGGGGCACACTGTGCACTGGAGCTGCTGGCTCCTTCTGGCTTTGCTTCATCTGGGGAAAAATACCTCCAGGTTGAAGAGGAAACAGTGTACTGGGAATAATCAGACTGTGCTAATTGTAATACATGACCCTGGCTGAAACAAACCATTTAAGGTTGGTTTGGGCACTTAAAAGACACAGTCTGCATTACCATCCATTTGTTCTTCAGCCAAAACACCCCAACAGAGGACTGAGGGCACATACCAAAATCAGGCAATTACTGTGACCAGACCAGAGCTGATGAACCCTTTCTTATTGTCTGATACTGTATCAGTATGTAGCAATAACTGTGATACTACTATTTTTTGTATGTCTGTTTTTAAACTACGTGTATGTGTGGAAGCATTGCCAAATCCTATGGTTTACTCATCAACATGCCACACACAGGCAGTCTGCAGTGGGCAGAAGTTGTTGGACCACTGACATGGTGAAATGAATAGGTGATTTATCCCAGGGCTGCTGTTCCTGGCTGTGATTGCCCTTTCAGCCTGTAGGACCTGGACAGAAAGATTGGCTTAGGAGACCCAGCTTCCTATCCAGCCAGGCTGGGTGGCTTTGGGATGGCAGCAGCCAAGTGCTGGAGGCAGTGGGTGACCAGTCTGCTCTGCTCGCACAGCTCAGGGCACCTTCAAAGGCAACACGTGCACCAGAGCTGGGTGCTGCTGGGCTTTTGGAGTGCCCAACGTGTGCTCGGGTTGCGTGGAGATTTAGTTCTCTACTTGCCCACGTTTCAGCTTGGTCACACTAGCCTCCCAAAGCTGAGTTGGCATCAGGCACAGGGGCTCAGATGCCTTCAGCTGCTGGTGGCTTTGACAGGAGCTGGAGGTGCTTGACCCCCAGTAAGACCTGGTCTGTTGTTGTGCGACCAGACAAGTCTATCCCTGTGCTCGTGATCTTTCCCAGCTGTGAACCAAGTCAGCTCTCAAGCCCCACCAGCATGCACTGCCTGCCTTGTGTGTGCCCTGGCAAGGACACCTCTGACCTATGAAATTCAGGTGAATCTCTTTGTATATTGTTTACTTGTTTAAAAAATAAATAAATAAAAATGAATAAGTTAAATTTAAGTCTGTAGAAAATAATTTACAACTGAAGGCAGAGAAACCTGAGTTGTAATGAAAGGAAGCTTGTGAGATGTGGTGTGTTGTTTTTTTTTAATGTCATGTACAATAATGTAAAACCAATGTTACCATTTGATATAGCTTTTGAATCCCCAAAAGGGCACTTGCTTTAAAGTGTTTCTTACAAATGAAGAAAAAAAGCCCCTTTGTTTCTTAATAAATACTTGATGGTGTGACTTTGGTTTTGTTTGCTTTGTTAGTTTTTTTTCTTCAGTGAATGCTTTACTGTCCACTGTCTACACGAGCACATCTGACCAGTTGAGCTCTCCAGGTCCTGGCAAAAAGCAAAGTTAAGATTTTTGGCCATGTTTTTAAAGAATAACAGTAGAAACAACAACTTAAATGGCTGAACACTGTTCCTCCTTGGGGCATGTCTGAATGGGTTTGTTTAGAGGGAGGGGGAGCAGGGAGAGGGCAGCTACCAGGTGAGTTAGGGATCCCTGACCTCAGCAGCCACAGGGATGGCTGGGGAGCAGCAGCAGGAGCAGGATAGGCAGAAGCTATGGCCCCATCAAGCTCCCCCTTCCCAAATGATGCCAAATATTCTGCAGTGGATGCCTTATTTTCAGAGGATTTTGGATTCAGTGCGATTTGTAGTTACCAACTAAGCATTTTGAGCACTTAACTCCCAGTAAGTGATGGTGCTGTTCCCACTTCCCTCTGCACAGGGACGTGCCTCTCACTTGAGCAAACTGTCCCCATAAGTAAGACCAAAAAAATTACCACCTGTTGTGCCAGGGGGCATAACTCAGTCTGGGACGAGTCCACTTGGCTTCCCTATTGTTTGTGCCCTCCAGTGCTGGTGATGCTGCTCTGCAAAGCCAAGTGGGTAGAAGGCTGGAACAGGGCAGAAGGGGCATGGGTAGGAAATTGGGCCCCATCAGCTTTACATGTTTACAGCTCAAATAAATATGAGAGAACAGTCTGGGAAAAACAGCTCTGGTCAGTCTGTACAGAGCATGTGCCAAACACACCACAGCTTCCTGGAGTCCAGAAGGGGAGAAGGAGTGGGGCTGGAAGCAGAAAGCTGGCAGGGTAGGCAAGGTCAGCCATGGCTTAGAGCAGATGTGCTGAGGTGTCTAGCACTTCACAACAGGAGAGGACAACAGTCTGTGTCAAAACTGTTTTATTAGTTATATGGCTTGGTTTAATTTTTATGTTTTGTTGGGTTGCTTGGTTTTCTTTTCCTTTGTGGTGGTTGAGGGGCGGGGGGGAGAGTTTGTTTTTGGTTCTACTGTACTCAGTGACTGGCGTTGACATGGGGAAAGAGAGCATGGAAAGTTGATGCTAAACTCTTAGCAAGTGCAAATGGTGAGTTGTCGGGGTGTGTGTGTGTGTGTGTGTGTTGGTGGAGAGAAGTTGCTTTTATCTACTTTTTATAGGCTATAGTGCTTGTTGAGGCCAAGATGTGTGTAGTTGCCATTCAGAAGGTCTAGTAACATGTAACACACTGACTTGAAGACCCTGGTTTGGTGCTGCTGTGGGGTGCTCCACTCCTGCTCAGCCACAGGACCAGGTTGTGCTGTGGCAGCCCAGGAACCAGCTCGGAGCAGGGACCAGACTGGGCATGGCCACCCAGAGATGCTACCAAAGAACCTGCATCTGCTCTTTAGGAGGGCTGGCCTGACCCCTTGCTTTTTTCTTTTTTAATACAAGACTTAAAATCTGAGGATTAAAAATAAAATGCAGCCACACTTCTAAACCTGCTGTGCAGCCTGTCCGTACCTTTTTGGCCTTATATGGCTGTAAGAAGCAATGGAAACACTCCTGAAGTCACTTCACCCCATCCTGCAGCCCTGGCTGAGAGCTCCCCATGGAGCTCGCTCTTCATGGCAGGTCCTGCAGCTCCGTGTGGGCTGAATCATGGCTCAGGAAACCTGCCCTGCAAGGCCATACACCTTTTTTCTTGCTCAGTTTCAGCCTATGACTCAGCTCCATCTTCCCAGGCTGCTCTAAACAATTCCTCTTTTTTCCTGCTGTTTACACCGCTTACATTTATGTTCTCCCTCACTTGCAGTTTCATGGGCTTTTTCAGAGCCTTTGCCTGAACCGTGGCTGCCTGTTTGAGGCACTGAAGTTTTCAGCACTGCCCTGTCCCCCAGCCAGTGTGCATGGTGAGCCCAAATGAAGATGGGGAGAAGCCAGCAAAGACCCCATATGCTGGGCTGGCACTGGTTTGTCCACAACACACCTCAACATGCTGCTGATGCCCTTGCACGGGGCGCAGTGGTGGGGACCATGGGCAGGGGCTTCCCCCACAGCAGCTGTATGAAAACTCCCAGGCTCAGGCAGCCCTGCCCCAAGGCTCTGCCTGCATCCACCAGTGCTGGCTCAGAGCAAGATGGGGGGGGCCCAGCAGCCTCATGGTGCCCAAACGACTGAGCCATGAGGGGAACAGCACGAAACTACCACCAGCAACACAACCCCCCCACCACCCTAACATGCACAGAGGGGGCCACCTTGAACTGCCTCACCTATTAGCTGGGCATGAGCAGAGGACAAATGCCATTCCTCCCCACTAGCAGGGCCTTTGCATGCCCCTTATGGCTGTTCCCAAGCATTTATTAGGGGAAAGTGAAGGTTGGTGCAATTAGAGGCTGTTGCTTAAATGTGGCCCATAATGGCCACAGGAGAGTGAGCTGGGGTTTGGGTCCCAGCTCAGCACATTAACTTCAGCACCTCCCTTTCAAAATATCTGATTTGCTGTTCACTTTCAGTCTTGCTGGAGCTCTTCTTTCCCCTCCAGATTTCCTGCTTTCCTGCTCTGTTCCTCCCACTGAAGTTGTTACTAAGTATTATTCCCCATATGTATTCCCTTGTATTTTTCCAAGCTGAATCTCATTTTTATTGTTTCCTGCTCATATTTCTTGCTTCTCTGTAGGTCCCTTTGTATTATTTCTGTTCTCAGTGGGGTTTGTAATGTTTTCCTGCCCAGGATCACTCACAAAAGTATGGAATTAGTCACTTCAGCCTGTGCCATCATTTCTGCTCTTCCCCATCTGCACTGAATGCAAACAGTTTTGTGGGACCCTACCCTCCCTGGGGGCTCACAGTGTCCCCTGTCCTAGCAGAGAATTTCATCGCTGTAACACTACTTCTGTGCAACCTGAGTGGCCAGATAGCATTGGTCACTGGTGCTGTAAAGCCTCCCGTGTCTCAGTGTCCACCACTCAGGCCCATGTGGCAAAAGATGGAAAGCCTTCACCAACACTGTGGTGCAGCTGCTTTGCACCAGCTGAATGCTGTGGCAAGCACCAGAGGTGAGACTGGGCAGGGCAATGTCTCAGCACCCCAGGGTGCACCCATGCCCACAGCTCCTCGGCTGGACCCAGCCCCAGGTGCAGCCACCTCCTGGGGAGGCACAGCAGCCCTGGCGTGGGGCTGGCATCTCTCTCCTTGCTGCACACATTCCTTTTCCATCCTGACCCTTGCCAGTTTGTAATTTCCTCACAGAAACACTGCTGTATTTGCTTGGCTCAGTTTGTTCTTTTTAACTCAGCACACTGACCCCAGGCTTTTTTTCCACCTGGCTCATGACTCCACACCTCACACCTTCTCCAGCTCCCTCTCACTGGCTTGTTCACAATGTTTTCTCTGGGTCTCATGTCTTCTCCATTTCTTGTCTGCCCCCACACTAGCCCAAGTGGGAGACTATGTGCCCATATACCAGAGGTGATGCTGTCCTCATTTTCCATTTTACTGAAAGTAAAAAGGCAAACATTTCACCAGGCACAGCTGACAAGTTGCTAGGTGTGTCAGGGCTGAGTATCCACTGAGTCCCCAATGTTCCCTAGCAGAGGGGAGAAAAAAAATCTCTCCAGAGTGTAAAGTGAATCACAATGCTCAGCCTGTAAGAGTCTCCAGCACTTTACTGGCTGCTGGCTTTGGCAAAATAAGGTTAATCTCATTTACATTTTCTTAATATTTACCAGTTTTGGTGGTGATTTCTGACGGGATGAATCCACACAGTTAACAACTCAGTCATCTTCTGCATGGGGCAAAGCCCAGTGGGTAAGTGCAGCTCACTAAGAAGAGATGTAATTTCCTTCTCTTATTTGCAGTGTTGATGGTACATCAGGACATATGAAAGAAAACTCCCCTTAAACTTTGAAAACACTATCTTGCTTGCCATCTCAGACTCTTTTCACTCACTTAGTAGGCTTATAATAGCAAAAGTGGAATTCAAATATTCAAGAAAGGGTAGAAATACCATCCTTTTTCCTAAACATGGTAATCCTTCACTTTCAGGTAAGCAATCTGTTATTTGCTTTATGTGTCCTTCAGAAAACCTCCAGCAAAATCAAGGCAAACAATGATGCATCAAGCCGAAATATGTTGTTTAATTCAAAAGATGAGTCTCTTTCCACCAAGCCTTCCTTGTGTTCAATGCTGAAGCACCTGAGGGCATGGCCCACACTGGTTTGTCTTTGTAAGTTAACTTGAAAACAAAAAAGCAGGAATCCTATCAATGCTATTAAGCTGGTGCAAGTGAATATCATGTTAGACAGCGGTAATAAAGCAGCGATAAAACAAAACTACTTAGCTAACTTCCAAAATACTGAGCAACATCACTCAGTCAGGTTTGGAAAGTACTTTGAAAGCTGGTGGGTACAGTCTGGCAGATGTTTGATGCTGCTGCAGCTTGGTGGTGTGGCCACCTGCACCAGGACAAGCCTGACCTGACAGGACATCACACCTCCAAGACGAGGACACCAGCGTGTTGTGCGGTCTCTGCTATGATTTATTACCTGGATGGTAAATATTAGCTTGTGCAGCTGCAAATTCCCTCAGTGTTTGCTTTTGAGAGAAAGAATCCTGTTGACTTCACACATCTGACAGCCTGTGCGTGATGGTAAATGTCTCGTCATGGGGGAAAAAGTGACTCTCAGTTTACATCAGTGCAAAACAAAAGCAACTGTTGTAGATCTGTGCAGTCAGGATCAGGCGCTCGGTTTAAAAGCTAAAATGCCACCTTCACCATGTATGGTTAATGATGTCGAGCTGTTACAGGATGTCATTAACATGTACGATAGAGGTAGGCAGCTCAAACTCAGCACATCCAAATGAACTGACACTAGGGCCGTATGACACTTAACAGCCAAAAGCACGTTTACAGTTCCTTCCACATCATGGATAAAGGAACGGGGGAGGTGGACTTAGAAAACCCGTGTGTTATACAAATGCAACCCACAGTCCCTCTCTTCCAGTTTTCTTCTGAGGGACCAGGAGGTGCTCCTGCTGCCTCTACTAGTTACCAGCAAGTACACCATTTCAAGACCAACAAACCAGTCTTGTTTAACCGAGGTAACTGTGATGGATGTTTATGATCAGGCTGTAGGTTGGTGCCAGCCCTAAGCCATCAGACACAAGGCAGTGTGAGTGCTGAGGCTCCCAGGCACTTCACTGCAGGGTTTATGTGCCAAAACATAAACTTGCAGCTTCACCACCCAAGGGCCTGCTTCATGTGCTCCAGAAAGCTCAGTGTTCCCAGCACTCCAACAATACAAAACCCCTCATGGATAGCACTTGTTACCATGGGAAATGCAGAGGAATAAGGACAAGCTCTTCTACCATCATCCCACTGTCCATCAGATCAGTAATGGCATGAAAAATGCAGTGAGTTCCTCCCTGTCAAGCTTCCTCATGGCATGTGTCCCAGCTGAGTGTGGCCACTGCAGCAAAGTCTCACCAGCACGGTTCATTCCCTCACCTTGGATCCAGCCCACTCAACATCTGCCCTAGAGCTCCCTAGCTGCTCCCTAGAGCAGCCATGAACTAGCAGTGGCTTTCAGCGATGTTTCAAGCCTCGTTTATCTGCACCCCCATATTTCTGCTGAGGAAGAAGCAGGAGGAAACCCACTGCTCCAAGTTTCTGAGGACCTGCTGTTCCCCAAATGTTGGGGGAGCTCAAAGAGGCTGTGCTGGAGAGCTGGTGCTAGGAGGCTGGGTACTCCTGCAGCCCCACTCACAGAAAGGGATTATGTTTCCAAAACCTTCTTGCTTAACATTCCTCAACTGGACCTTTCTCAGTTACACCTGTATTTTTTAATGTTCCCATTTCAGACTTGGGTGGGTTTAGGGACTTTGATTTTCCTTTGGTCTGGTATGAGGCAGAGAAAACCTCCGGCAACGGCCTGAACAGCTGCTCTGGCAAGTATGTGGCTCTGGGATGTGAGGACTAGCTGCTTTCACAGCCTTGCCTGTCAAACCAGTAGAGGGAAAGTCTCTGAGGTGATTAGTCAACTAATATATCTAATAAGGGGCTTAAGCAGCAATCCATTATATTTAACAATTCTGAGAATCATTTCCCTTTTAGCGCACCGCGCAAGAGACAACAGGCAGGGAGCAGCCGGCTGAGCATCGAGTTCTCCCACCGCCAGCTGAAAAAAGCATATTCAAGTTTATCATTAATTTTACTTTGGCATAATTGATTGCCCATATGTGTGAGAAGCTTTTACATCCAGTGAGGTTCCTGCTGCTCCACACTTGCAGGCTGGACTGCTGCAAGGGAGGCCCAGGGAAGGAGCAGGCGTTCACCGCAGCAAAACAGGGATACACAAGGAGTTCATCGCTGGCTTTTTATTTCTCTGCAAAGGAAAAGCCAGGTCTGGCTTCTGGGATAAAAGTGTTTTGAAATATGCTCAAGTAAGGGCTCATAAAGGGAAGAGGGGAAATTTGGCTTACACCTCCTTTTTGTTTCCTAATTAAAAAAATCCAGAAGTAATTTGTTGTTTTAAAAAAGTCTCTCTGTGCTCTTAAAAGTGGTTCTGTCGGCAACCTAGAAGGAAAAAACACATTCATCAAGTTATAGCACCCTAAGGAGGAAAAGTTTTAGCCAGACTATATATAAATATGCATTTTGTTCCTGATAAAATCTGTTTAATTCCAGTGTCTAATAATACTTGGACAAAAAGATCTCTTTGTTAAAGGTTCATACACTTTTACTTTCTATAGAGATCTTCTAATCCCCAGGGTCACCAAAAATCAAGTAAGGCCAATCTTTTCTGCAAATTTAACTTCAGCTGTGGCTTGAGTATCACTCCTGACTCAGTGCTCATGACAGGTTTGTTCAGGAGGATGCTGCTTTTGGCCTCGAGCTGGCTGTGCCCTGAGTGAGGGCTTAATGCCCAGGTTTGCCTGGCCAAGCTGCTGAGGCCCTCCAGTGTGCCACCCCAGCTTCCCAGCAGGTCCAGGTTGAGGGACAAAGGAGTTCACAGCTGTGAAAAGATATTTGTTAAATGGAAAGCACATACTGTAGCAGGGAGGATCACAGCACATGTCCCCTGGAGCATACAGATGCAGGGCTACCAGGGACAGGAGAGCCTTTGTGTGGTGCTTCATGCTGTCGGTTTTGCTTGAGGCTAGTGAGCTAGAGAGGTACTTCTCCAGGCAAGGCAACGTGAGTGAGCTCAGCAGTGTCAGCTGAGCACCATCAGCAGAGACTGGTTGTGATATTCCTGATCAGGCAGAAGCAGGTGAGATCCTGCCCAAGCACTCAGGATGGTTTGGAGAAAGGCATCTCTCATGGTCTTGCGTCACCTTGCACCTCAATGCATCACCAGACCACTCTCCCCACGCAAACATAAGAGCATGCAGGCCCAGTGCCAAAGAAGCCTCTTGCAAATGTAGCTGCTAGAAGAGAAGAAAGGAGATTTTTAGGGCTTATTTTTCCACTTCTGTGTCTGTGTGACTTAGCTCGGACAAAAGATTTCCAAGGTTTATTTTGGTGAAGCCTTGGTGAGATCAAATGCAAAATTTTTAGGAGAATATCTGTTCATCTAGTTTATATAAAAAGGTGATTTTTTCCCCCTGGAGACACTACGCAAACACCAGGTACTTGCTGCAAGCTCACCAGTACTGTTCTTGTTTTGCCGTACTAGCCTTGCATTTGGGGCCCAGTGTGAGACCCACTAAGGAGCCCAAGCTTTGTCATGGGCACTAACAGAAACAGGTCCTTAAAACACACCCAAAAAGTCATGAAAACAGAAAATAATCCACTTGTCAGCTTTGCAGGCTAAATCTCAAATACATTTAACATTGAACCCATGCTGCAAAACTTGTGGGGGGATAAAACAAACAAGCTTCAGTCCACTGGGTTGCTTTAATAAAAGGTTTATTGGAAATATTTTTGTGCAGACATACAACAGTCAACAATGCTGTTCAAAGCTACAAATTTGCTAAGATTTTTGAACCTTCTAAAAATACAAGTAAATGACCTTCATTTGTATCGTCTGGGAGGGAAACAAACTCCACTGTAATGTGATGCTGTATTTAAACTACCAGAGGACAGTAATAGGACGTGAAAATGATAACACTTCTAGAGGAAAAAACCCACACACCACTGCTCTGCTGGGAGCCAATTAAACATCCCCCCACAGCATTACTCCTCTGCATATCCAGATGAAAACCTCCCCATCTGAAACAATATTTAAGCAATTTGAGTAGATATGACAGACAAGCGGGCACATGACTTGGCTTGCTGATGAAAAAGATGCTGTTAAAGATCATGTCACTCAAACTGTGGAATATTTGACCTCCCAGCACAATGGGCTGCACTTCAGGGGCAGGAGGAGGGACAGGGGAAGGTTTTCAAGTCAGACAAATCTTCCAACACACACATGCACGTACAGTCCCAGAGGCCTTGGCTGCCTTCTTGCTTTATATGTCAAGTCCCTTTTTTAAGAAAGTAAAGAAATAATTTTGAGCAACTTTCCAATCTAAGAGCTCTTGACAGTAAGAAGAGCAAGTGCCTGCATTCCTTTTCAGAATCAATCAACCAGAAGTGCAAAGGAGAGCATATGCACTGTCTGTTAAATTCCATGTTTTCTAAGGAACCCCACAGATGTTTTAAAATTGATTAATTTATGCCAAGACAACATCTGGAACATCTTCGCAAGGAAGCCACCCAGTAAGGTGGTCAGAATTTTAAACAATCACGTCTTTCTGTTAATGTTGGCTTTTTTTCTTGGCTTCATCACTTCATAATTACAAGGGTGCTGACCTCCTGGCTGTGCTCAGTGACAGTTTGGCAATATATTAGTCTTTTCGTCATCGTTAAGACTTCTGCACGACTGCCCAGAGCTGGGCTTGCCCACACAGAGTTTGTCATTTACCCACTTCTATTTCTCTTTAGTAGCTACAGAGATGGTTAGGGAGAATGATCCTCTCATAGCAGACTTCAGAAGAATTTGTCTCACCTTTTCATACATACAGGAAGGCTTTGGAGAAACACACACACTCAGCTATTTTACCTTCTGCCTCCACACTGCAAATAAGCAGGCAACAAAGCCAAAAGAAACAACCACTCAGCTTCACACTCTACCACAAAAAGACCCAGGTCCCCTGATTAACAAGCCCCTTCCACCAGTCTAGGGGATAGGAACCCAAGGAGAAGTCCCATTAACTCTCAAAGATACTCCCTGTTAAGACTGCAATTATTTCAGTGCTCAATTCCTGTGGGTCCATGAGGCAAACAGCAGCCAGTAAACAATTCAGCCATCTGTCATAACCCAGAAAACCTGCTAGAGGTAAGGCACACACTCCCTTTCTCCAAGCTTGGCATCATAGAAAGCTCCACTTCAGGAGGTAACGGAGCTTCACAAGCTCCCAACGCTGCTCCCTTCCTCCCTTCCCAGAGCTGCAGGAAGGAACCAGAGGAGTAAGCTTTATCACAGCTCTTCAGGAAAGCTTGAGGAATCCCTCCCCTTCCTTGCCTCTAACAGCAGTAGTCTTGGCCAAGCTATTTTGTTTCCCTGTCCCTTCACCCCTTCAGACAGCCCATCTGAAAGCACATTCCCAGCCAGATAAACCCAGCCAGGCTGTCTGGGCCTTCTGCAGGTCACCGAGAAATTATCACCTCTGGGATTCACTTGTGTGGCCGAGCAGGACAGGGCCCTTTCTGGTTTTCATTTGCCAACAAGGCTCAAAGCCTCTATTAATCTTGCTGCTAGGTATGGGAAAGGTACAGAAAGAATTATTCTTTGTACCCATATGGATTTATTTTGTTATAATCTATTGTACTGACCTGTCCCATGGCCTTCTCTAGACACACAGCTCTGGTCACAAGCACTGAAAAGTAGTGGAGGCTCTCTTAGGTGTCTGGAGGATAATGAAGCTTTCAGGTAATAGAATCTGAGTGCTTTTCCTCCTGGAGCCATTCAGTTCTGAGAAGCCAGTGTGCTCAACGTAAACTAGTGAAAATAAAAGGGGAACAGGGCTGTGCTAACTGTGTAATCAACATGAGTCGTCTTGTCCCAGCCCCCTACAGAAGGAGAAAGCACTAAGAAAAAAAATCAATGTGCATGTTTTCACCAAGCAAAGCACTGAGCCTTTGTGTATGGTGCAGGAAAGAGGCAAAAGCCCCTTCACCTGTTCTGACAGGAATTGCTTGCAGTCGACCCAGAAGGCTCAGTATCAGGAAGAATAAGCTACAGAAAGAAACAACCTGTCTGAAAGCTCAGGTCATGTCAAAGGCCTGACCTCATCAGCACTAACAGGTCATTTCCAAAGCAGCAGAGGCTGTGCTCCTGGAACAGCTAGTTTTACCCCTGCTGTTGCTGGCAGAGTCCCACTGGCCACCGGGTATGATGGACACTCATGACACAAAGTTCGGGAACAGGCAGCTCCTGGGGACTGCCTCTGGCAGCCTGGCTGGAGAGCCACCCTTCAGAGCAGGATCTGGGACAGAGCTCCTGCACAGAGGGCTTCTGAGGAACATTGATGTGGCTGCAAAGAAGCAACATGCCCAAGAGAAGTGTCATTGCTTCTTCACTCCCTTGCCAAGTGACACAGTTGCTCACAGAGGGCCTGACTGGTAGGGTGGGAATGGGCCACGTACAAACTGAGTTATCAGATTCATAACCTGCTAAGTCTACATCTTGTGTACCTCTTTACCCTGTCTGCAGTGACAATCATGAGTTACAGCTAGAACAATACCTAGATTTGAATTAAAAAACTGCATTTGATATGCAGTTGGGCTGTGCCTCTTACAGCTGCCCAAGGGAGAGCTTCAGGGTTGTGCCCAGGGGACCCTGCAGGTACCAGGTAGGAAGGAGGGTCTGGATCTGCTTGGTGCTCAGTATTCTTGAGGAGGTGTGGAGTGCACCATAGACAGGCTCTGGAAGAGATGAGTACAAGGGTCCTTCCTGATAGGACAGGAGCCCAACTGCCTGGCAACTGAGGAACATGCATGGTCAGTACCTGATGCATCAAGTATAGCACAGACATAGCCAAATTTCCTCCAAGTCACCAGGAATTTCATATAATTGCCATTTATTGCTAGACTCAAAAAGACACAAAGAGCTCTCCCTGCAAACTGACTGAAGTTTAAGGCAGTGATACTGTGATCCAAAACTTAAGTAAAACATCCTCAGTGCCTTAAAACTAGGGAGAAATGTGATAAACCTGAAGTGCTCTCGGGAGTGAACACAGCTCAAGGGCTGTTCTGCTTCAAATTTGAGCTGAGGTGTAACAGCAAATGTACAGTCCTCAAACTATTGAAAAATGAAATTAAGTCAGTATGCATAAAACCAAGAGCAAATGTAGATGGGACATCACTAGTCTGCACTGATGACTGGAGGCAATGCAGAACAGATGGGGTGAGTTAGCTCAAAAAGGCAAAATAAGTCTGCAGGACAGGGACAGGGTAAGGACTGAGCACCTCTCCAGCTTTTGGGGTTGACCACAGTTAGACCCAGTGCAGACACCGACCATGCCATAGGTCCTCGCATTTCACTTTTTCTGGTCCACCTGAGCTTTCTTGTCTTTATTTACAAGCATTGATGGTTTCCCAGCAAACACACTCCAGTACATGCTGCAAAAATAATGTAATCTTGGTAACAGGAGACTTCCCTGCAGCATCTGCTGTTAGCTGCTGGCTGAGGCAGGGGAAGAGACTGCACATTTCTGGCATGCACTAAGAAGCGTGTGGTCTAGTGAAGTGCAGATTAGTGAGGCTTGACTGTTATCTTAATTTACAGCCCATATAGTTCATGCTAACTCCACACACATTTTTAGATACATTAGCAGCTTAGCTTGACTCAGATACTTTTATTGGTTATTTGCCATGTCTCCTTGACAAGTTATTACTGACTTCCCATGCTAGCTCCCTACAGCAAGACCTGAAGCCCTGTCAAGGAAAAGAAAATGTCAACAGACTTCTCAGCAGTGCTCAGCTCAGGCTCCCACTCGCCAGCTTTAATTTGCTACTAGGCAACCGTTAAAGGAACAGCAGCTTCTATTCAAGCAGCTACTATGGTGTTACAAAAAGAAGCGACCAGATCCAGGTTTAATTCAGGAAAATCACCACTTCCTTCTGAATATTCAAAACCACCCCCACCACTTTGGTTGGTGCAGAGAGCTCACCAAGAAACACTTTTCTGATCAACCCTAGTTAAGTCTGGACAGTCATGCAGAAATCTCCCATTCCTTCTGCTCCAGCACCCTGTCTAGTTGATAACACTTTCACAGAGTGCTTTCAAAAGGTTGCTGTTACTGCTACATGCATGTGGGTTAATGAACAAGGAATTCTGTTGGTGCAGAGCAGCTGCCCTTCTCCTTTTGCTAATGCACCACCGGAACACACCTCATCATTGTTCACCAAGACAAGCAACTCCAACAGTCAGACTACAGCATGCTACAATACATTAATTCCCGTAATGACTCCAAAGTACAAGAAGAATGCCAGGTCTTGACCTGGGTGGGCTCTACAGGATTAGCTCAGCTAGATTAAGGCCTTACAGTGATGATAAAGCCTGACCTGCTAGCCCCAGTGTCACATACTGTACAGCCCTGTGACAAACCCCATGTGTAATTCCCATTGAGCTGACATCCAACAAACTACCTCAATCTAAGCCACTGCTCACTCTGGGGAGGGTTTGTGTTTGTGACACACACTGACCTCAATTTGCAGAGAGGTCAAAATGATACAGCCCATAGTCTGCACTAATAAAATAAATCACCTCAGATGACAGCTGCTCCTCCCCAGCATCTCTCATTCTGTTCTGTAAAATTTTATTGCACTAAGAACTGAAAAGACTCCAGGAAACTTTCTATTCTCAACACATTTACTTGCCCTTCTTCATTACCCAGAGATTTTTAAAAGCTTTTTTTTTTTTTTTCTGTATCCTCATGAAAAGCCTCCAAATTGTTTACATACCAATGTTTAGTGTGAGGCTCAGAGTACAAAGACTAAGCTGATCTCGTCTCAGTGGGAAGTTAATTTTCCTTGTGTTACAAAAGGAAGAAACAGCAGTTTTGAGGGCAGGCTTACACCACACATCTCCTAAATAGATTGTGTTTCTAAATAAAAGAAAGTGTTTAACAGGTTAGATTAGCGTTAAGATTTAAAAGCTCCTGGGATCAGGTTTATCCTCCCCTTATTTATTCTCTGCACTAGTATTCATGCCTTTAAACAAAATTAATCTCCCAGAAAACACATACACCCCCACTTGGCCCCTTGACATTCATGCCTATGGCAAAATTATTTGCACGTTTCCTTTATTGCATAATTGTCTCATTAGCACTGCAGAAAGAAGGTGATGACTTTTCCCTCTGTGCCACCAGCCTAATTCAAGAGCAATCCCGCGGGTGCCACAGGAGCAAAATTTGCTTTTTAGCATGGAAAGGGACTTGGAGCCTCCGAGGTGGCACTGGGAATTGAACTACAACACCGGAGCACTGGCATTTACTCACAGCCCTTCAGGAAGACTAAGCCAGTGGGCCAGGCTGGCGTTTTCCTTTTCCTTGCTAAGCATAAATATTCATACTCAAATTGCTTTCGGATATATTCAAATCAATAAAAAATTCTGGATGACAGTCAATAGGGCAAAAAACAACACCAACTTCTTAAATGCACAGATGTAGTATATACATTAACCACAAAGCCTGGCTGAAACAGCAGTATTTACTTTATGCTATTCAGAAACGTGGCTTGGCGACTAAAATTAATAGAACTTGTCTGGAGGACAGCATAAGCTTTCTAAGAGTTCTTTCAGCTTTAACTTATGCCTCAGCTTTTGCTTTTTTTTCAGAATTCCAATTTATGCAGCAGCACGCCTGTCCCACTGGCACAGCGAGGCCGAGGAGCCAGCATTCCTTCCAGGGCTCGGGGGTCCAAGTGTGTCCGGAAGCCCGTTGATGGATCAGACCTAGAAGAGGGACTGGTTTGGCTGAACAAACAAACAACAAGTCTTCTCTCACAATGAGCAGCTCTGTGTGTGTACATGTATGTGCACGCATGTGTGTCAACTCTTCCTAACCTTCCTTTGCAAGCCTATCCTACCTGGTCAGGGGAATGTTTTTTAGGGTCACAGTATCAGCCTCCCGTGAAGATGCACATCTTCTTTCTGAACACCTGACAAGCTTGTACCTTTTAAGTTCTCTCTGTTTTGTTCTACTGTTAAAGTGGGAATGGGATAATGGAGGCAAGTCCCAGGCTACATTTCAAGTGCACGTCCGAATACATCATGAAGAGTTACCAGGAGGCACCTATTTGAGTCCACTTTTGGGCACAATGCCATGCTCTCAAGGCAGCTTTCCCTGCTGAGTTCTGACTTCCACGTCATGGCTTTGTGAGCAAGCTATTAATCGGGTTTTAGAAAGCTAAGATAGAGCCCTAGCACATCCTGTAAGAGGGCTAGAAATATTCTAAGTAATTCACTGCTAACATGTGTTACTCTGTCATAAGAAGGCAAATAAGCATTTTTAGCTACAGACTATGTTGCAATCAAAAATTGTATGCCACATTGTCTGTTAAAAATTTCAGCCAAATTAGTAAACAGTGAATATTAGAAGGAGTAATATCTGCATGCAGCCGTGTGCACTGGGTTTGTGTGTAACAAAACAGGAAGTCTCAGCACCCCATTCTAATTAAGAAAAGGCTGATCTCTCATGGAACATAAATTTTCTACTTTTCCTCCAGAACACTGTTGATGTTTTAAATAGTGGTAAAACATTGTTTTTAATTTCACACCTCACATAGCACAGTCAAATGCTTCATAACAACATAAACAAAACTTTAGGCAAAGCTTTGCGACTGAATTCAAACAATGATTTCCCCCCACAATATGTACTCAAGGTTTGCAGGGAGAATACATGAACTTGTTGGCTAAGGCCACAGAAATGAGTTCTCTGGTGTTTTGGCTGCTGCTGCCAACCCTAGTTGAGAATGTGTTAACAGTGGATGCGTTGATCCAAATCCCATTATTCCCGCCACCCATCAGGTAAAGAACCATTTATTCTATTTCTCTTCTCCTTTTGGTTGTGTCGTAGGATCGAACGACTTGTGACTGGGAAACAACACCGTGTTCTTCTTGTGAAAAGGCATACCCATCTGAAAAAGCAAAGGAAGAAAAAAATCAATCACTGGAGTCCAGCCCAAGGGCATAGCCTGTTTTTTCAAACAGTTTTAGGCATCACTAAAGTTACATGACTGCGACTGCAACGATCTGTGTTTCTGTGCTGCACTTCAGACATTTGCAGCTGGGCACTACTTTGCCCCTGTGGCACAGAAAGGACATCTGCTGCCAGCTCTGTCTCACTGTTCTCCTCCCCAGGCCAGGGTAGTGTACACAGTCAACACTTCCCATTAGTTAGCCTGACTAATGAGCTACTGATTGATTTGGACACCATGTGTACTCCCATAGTGGCAGAGCTTCCTCAGAGACTTAACAGACAGGTAAAGATTTGCATTTTGGCTAGTCTCCCCTATAGTCTGCTTGGTATCAGCAGTTTCCCTGGGGAAACATGGAGATGTCTAGACCACAACTACGTATCTGACTCATGGCTATCTCTTAACTCCATTCAGGAATTTTTAAAACAAGTTTCCAGGTGACATGTGACAAATCACACCAAGAAATTATAAATTCTCTTGGCCAGTCACCCATATCTTCAATAGAGCAAAATTAAACATATGCTGGAGGTCTTGTATTTTTCACAAGTTAATCTTGCTAGCTAGCACAATCCTTTGGACTCTGTAGAAATTACTCAAATGAAAATAACCACGTGTCTAATTTGTTTTAAAGTACTGTGGACAAGGCAAGTGGCATTTCTAACATAGTCTGCAAAACATGTTACTGGTAAAACAGTCACAAAAGCTAATAGGCCAATGTGGCCAAACAATATTTAAAGCAGACATGACCCTACAGAAAATCCTGAAGGCAAAACTGTAGCAAAAGAGAACAGACTTTGTGACACCAAGGAAAGGTGATTATCAGGTGTAAATGGGTAACTAGAAAAGAGAGGCAGATTAGCATAGTTACAAAAACTGGGAATGAGATAAGTCACAGACTATGCAGAACCAGATAATGCTTTCACAGTATGGTTTGAGTTGGAATGGACCTTAAAGAATGCCAGGAAGATTAGGCAGATGTGAACATTGTCTTTAAGAACACAAGAATTACACCATGACTAATTCTTCATGGGCAGCTCTCCATCTCCTCCAAGCAACTCTGGAAGCAGGAGCTTGTGAAGTCTGAAATCCTGCCCCAGATCCACCTGAGGCTGAGAGACATGGCATCAGATAAGGATGATGTCCCAAATAGTAGGCACAGACCTAGCAAATGTCTTTCAGGAGTCCTGCCTTAACAGGCTCAAGGTGTATTTCCTCTCCTAAATCAAGCACCAAGGTGAGATAAGGCTGGAGCACAACACAGAGGGCTTCTGTGACAGAAAGGCACAAGGGGCTGAACACCCTGTTAAGGCAGGAAGGATGTGAGGCCCAAAAGCAGCTTGGTGCTGTAGAATGAACTTGCTCCCTAGGGGCCTGAAGGCAGCCTGCTTTGAAGCAGGTGACAGATGCTGGTAGCCAGGAGAAGCCAAGGTCAGAAATTAACTATTCCTTGAGTGAAGCTTGTTAAACCTTCGCCTTGACACCCAAGTTGGGACCATGTGAGCTGAGCACAGATGCTCAAGCACACCTAGATCTCTTCCTCTGGCTGATGCCTGCATAGGGAAGGTGATCAGCAACTCCTATACTGCTGTAAGCTGCTGGGAAGAGAGTCCCACAACACTAGGGATGACCACTGCTCATTAATGTGGAAGGTCTTCTCTCTCACAAAATGCAGGTATGCCCTGAAGCTGCAGGGACTTTGCTGCAGATTTGAGCTCTTCAGGCAGAACACAGGCTCCCTTAGCAGGAAAACACACCACCAGCAGCTTAGCTGATCTGAGTCACACGCATGGTAGGAAGTATTTGCCAGTAAATGGAGAGGTTTCAAACAGAAATACATCATCCAGAACTAATTGCAGTCACATTTCCCTCTTGGAGTGATTGCAGGACAGCATGAACTTTGATTTGATTACGTGACTGATCAACCCAGCATCCCATTTTATTTTCCCTGAGCAATTCCATGCCGATATACATAGAGCTACAGATGTACAGGTTGGTTTTTCGTGGTTCTAGCTGAAGGTTCACAGAATACATTCACAAAATGCAAGCAGTCTTTTGGAAAAAAAGTACGTACATGTTGGATAATTGCAAGGGAAATATGATATACAAAACAGGCTTTCATTTAAAAAGGGGTAGATTCACACTTTAATACCTCCAGCAGGTTTGTTCCACACTAAGGGCCAACATACTGTTGCTTTTTTGGCTAAATCCTCAGTGGAAAGTCAACTTGGTCAAAGCCAGCTAGCTTCAGCTCTAAAAGACTGAAGCCCATGCCTCATAACCTAGTGTGCATCAAGATGGTTTTGCTGTATCTACTTATCCAGTAGGATCATTTAGCTCAGTGAATTCTTCAGCTGAGATTAACTCCTGCAAATCCAGCACTGACCACACAAGGATGTGGAGCCCATCAAGCTCAGGTACCTTCCCACGGCCTGCTTGTTTCCAGTGCTAGTACAGACCTACAAACAGCCAGGCAACCCAAGCACTCTGCAAAGCAAAATGCAATCCAATCAATATGTTCACCATTCTCACACCAGCACATGGCAAAAAAAATCAGGCTAAGATGATCAATGATTAACAATAGCAGGGGCATCCCTTACATCCTCACGTTCCTGATCCACACGGAAATATCAGTAATGAGGGGTCTGTGTGTACATCATGGGAAAGGCTGTACCTCCCATACTTGCACACTGCCCTACGTAGCTGAAGTTCAACTTTTTGGCAGTTTATAACTTTTCCTATTGTTCTCTGTACAGGAAGATGGGTTCATATTATGTTTTTTTAAAATTATTATTCACATTACAACTAAAATCGAGCTTTAAGCTGCTCAGGCAGCTGACTGTGCCTTGTGGAGTCAGAATGCTGTGAATGCTCGAGTCCCATCCACACTCCCCAAGCAGCTCTACATTTCCACTACTTTCAGACCCCATCCAAAAACAATGAAAGTTTCCATCTGCCAGTTACTAGGGAGCTTTTCGGAAGTTTGAACTTTTCCCCCAACTCCAGTTTTAAAACCACACCTACGAGCCTGCCCTGGGAACAAGGCCCTCATTGTTCAGCTGTCCTGCAGCAGCACAAGGAAGGAGCACATTTCTTTGGGGCTTTCTGGGCACAACCCACTCACGGCTGTTGAAGAAGGAAGGACCTTTGTGCTCAGAGACTTTCTACCAGGGAGGAAAGGTGCACTTTTGAGTATCTGCCAGTGAGGCTCATTTGTTAAGAGGAGATTCTTGTTCTCATCAAATCTAAGGTTTCACTCATACCAGAGATATTATCAGGAAACCTACTGAATTTTAAAAGCAACCTGTCTGTTTTTTTTGTAAAGCTAATATTCTATTAGAAATTCAGAATCTAGTCTCCCATTAGGTTTCTAATTTAACACACTCTTTTCACTGCAATGACTACTCTGGTCTGTGCAATGCTGGATTAGTGTAACTGTCTCCATGCATGTGTCTTGAACACAGTAATGCTGAACCAACTCAACAGCCCACACATCATCTCCTAAGACCAGGACCAGAAAAGGTCCAGAGCACTCTGTTTCAGAAAATCTGCTAATGGAAGGGCTGTATATGATTTTAATAACTTCTGGGATTTATTTTAGAGGCCTCCTACTCCTTGCACTCTCCTCTGATACACCTGAGCTGTCTGTCCCAGCCAGCAAGAGGGCAGCTCTCACTGGAAGCCTGACAGAAACCTTGCCTTCTGCAGCATTTCACTATTTCATACATGCAGTGGTGTCATGGCTTAGCTTTGTCCAAAGTATAAAATCCATGTAACTATCATGATGTTTGCCTTTGGAGAAAAATACCCAGAATACCCAGAACTAAAGTTAAGGTTTAGGGTTTGGGGGAATGGGTTTTGGGTTGTGGTTTTTGAGGGTTTTTTGTTTATTATTTTAGGAAATGTTGCCTCTCAGATACCAAAAATCTTTCTGAGATAATAAAAAACAACATTAGGGTATCACTTGCAAATTCCCTCTCAAACCAAGCGTCTGATTCTGCACCATTTTAAAGGAGATTTGCTATGATGTTGCAGTTCACATTCACCAATTACACAGTAAATGCTAACTCAGCATTGACTTCTCCAGCAACCCTCTTCCACAGCGAGAGCTGCTTTAAATCTTGAACATTTTGACTGATGCTTACAGAAATCATTCCCTTCTCTGCTGATAAACTATGCCTGTGTTTTCTAAAGGACCCAAGAGGAATTCCTGACAAATGGTCTCACATATCTTCTGTTCCAGATACTAACCTACTTGTATTTGCATGTAGAAAACAGAGCCAGATGCCACAGCATCAATTCTAAACTAGTTATGCCTTTTTTTTTTTCTTACATTACTTTTAAAATATTGCAACTCCACTTAACACTCAACACATATGGAAGCTGGGAAAAAATACAGAATGTATATTCTATCTCCAACACATGCAAGATAAGAGGAAACTGAGTTTAGAAAGCACCTCAAGTAGCTACCCTGTTGTTTCTCAAATCAAAACGCACCAGCAGAAAGTGAGAGGAAGAAGGTGTCTGCTAGTGGAAAATAAATGGTGGGATTAGAGCCCTCAGCATGAACACATTATTATTATTTACCAGCCCCCGTACTGTGAAATAAACCTTAAATGACAGGTGCTTTTTCTCCACTGATGAATAAGGTGCAGACCATACACTCCGCATTCAGATTTACTCTATGCAATCACCATAGTCTGTCAAAGGAAGAGGGATTTTCATTTCTGGCCTAGGCAATCTGGGCCAAGTGCAGTAATCCTCACTCAGGCACAGCTCTCCACACTTCAGGCTGAGTTCTGCTGGAGCAGTGCTTCAGGAGAGAGGGATTCAGCTGTTGTTAAGAGCATACTGAGACAATGACAACTAAATGCTGACAGGGAGTATTATGAATTACAGGAAGAAAACTGCACTAGATGGATGGTATGGGACTTCAGACAGTATGAGGGTACCCAAGCAAGTGGGGAGCATCACCCTTCTCATTCTGCTGGTGAGGCTCTGGGGGCACAGGTGATACAGGCCAGCCATGGAGGAAGAAAGGAGAGGTCAAGAACCATCTTTTGTGTCTACAGAGCTTGTCCAAAGGAGATGCTATTTCACAAACTCACGGTAAAAGAAAAGACACAAACTTGGAAGGAGACTTGGAGAAAGCTCACTTGGAGAAAACCTCATTGCCAGCAAATCCTGTGAGCGCACATGCTTTTGGGAGTAATTTTTTCTCCTTCCCTTGAGTGTGAAACCCACAGCACACAAAAGGGAAGGGTCCAAAGATACGTCTGAAGAGTCTGGTGGTACTTCCTGCTCACTTTTAAGAGCCTTTAGAAAGCAGATGGTAATAGGCAATCTCCAGCCACACAAGGCACCTTCACCACGAGCTGTACCGAGCCTGGAAGCCAGCATCATCACTCCTGCCTACAAGATTCCTCTGAGATGGTTTTATGCTAGCACACAGGCTTGATAACCACATGAAACTGTTCCACTACAGTTTCATGACAATGCCAACAACCAGGAAGGTTAAAAAAATAAAAAGATTGTGAAGTTTTCATAAAGCTTGTCAGAAGTTATACTGGTAGGAAGGAACCACATGATCTTTGACAGTACAGTTAGTAGCTAGATTTCTTTCATGTTTCCGACAGCTCTACATGATTCAGGAACACAAAAACAAAGCCAGAGCAAGAAAAAGAGCCATGAAGATCTTGTAGACTATAAGGGCACACCTTTCCAGGTGGACAGGGGCTACTCTCTAAGACAGTCACTCTGAGCCAGTTTCTCTACTGGGAGGAGGCATTTAAGAGATTAACCCTGGCTGGCACCCCTGTATGGCACTGACATGGCACTGGCTGTGTGGCTGTCCCCAGCTTTGGGGGCTGGATCTGCCAGAGCCTGGTGCTGTATGGGAACATACCAGCCATACATTCTGTCTGAAGGTCTTGTGATGTTAAATGCTCCAGAAAGAACTAAGGAATCAGAGTGAGGTTCTGCCTTTTGACACAGAGCTCTGCGGACTTACTTCAGTTGTCTTTCCCCTCCACAGACAAGTAGTAGCAGCCCTGAAACTCCCCATGAGATTTTTCTCCTTCCCATGCAATTGGAAACAGCGCTATTTAGCCATTGTTTCCTCTCCAAAAACTTGGAAATCGTTGTAAAAAAAACCAACAACAGCAAAAAAAGTCCTAGTCTCAAAGCAGTACTGCATCTTTACAATCTGTGCTGTGAATTTAATCCAATTTTCCTTCCTTGTTGGGACCAAGGCAATTGATTTCCTTAAGCCTTTATCAGCTCCAACTAAACAAACCATTTCCCTGCTTTATATGCAAGTGTCAGTTTCTGAGTTGAAGTCACACAAGCAGTTTTTGGAAGAAGTGGCCTTCACAGTCTGGGAACATGGAACCTGGTGGAAACATATGAACAGTTCAAGACTTCAAACAGAGTGCTTGTACTGTGATTTAAGATATTGGCCCAGGATGTCAAGGCTACTGCCCCATTCATCAACTCTTTGCTTTGAAGATTTCTAGCATTTAGTAAACAGTTGTACAATTTAGGGTTGTGAAAACAGTGCATGTATTTCCCTGGATTTCACATGGCCTTGCACATATAGCAGTTACGCAACATTGGAAAATCACATTTGACAAGAGATGATAGAGGTTTAAAAGAGTCATGGATACGCCATAAAAAGCGTCTTTCAATCCTAACAGCTTCACAATCAGAATTTACGTTCATGTGAAAAACAGGCGGCTCTTTGTAACTTGGTCTGACTCATTTAGCACTTAATCACTTGCATTTATATGAAAGCTAGTTATCCAAAGTAGCATTTATTTTGATGCAATTTTTGTTTCCCAGTAGCTATTCAACTACTAACAACCTGATGATGAGCTCTACCAGACTAGCATGTACCAAGTCTGGCTAGTCACCACTGGTGTATCTCCCCTCTGTCTCTGGTAAGTCTCTACAGCAGACTACTTTGACAGCAATTTATTTATGCACTTTACAAATTTCTTCTACCAATCATCACCTTTGGAATCTCCTCAAAGAGTGTGTCTGCATGCCAAAGCTGTGCTGCCATCAGTATCCCTGGCTCCTTGATGCAAAGGATTAAATCCTGTCAGAAGCACACGGTCCACAGGGCTGCTCTGTGCACTGGTCTCTCTTCCCAAGAGCTATGGGATTGATCGCTGAAGATCCTACACCCCTTGATAGTGATGGCCTCACAATGACTCTATGAAGGACAAAGACTAGCAGATCCATCACTGTTCCACTCCTAGTCAAATTCCCCAAGAAAAATAGAAATACCTTAGGCACTTGGGTTCTTAAATCTCAGCCCTGTCTCCATGGCCTGAATGGCAACAGCTACTCCAGAAGATGACACAGCCAGCAATGAGACTGGACTTCCCTGGAATTTCTGAACAGTCAGGTGTGCCACTTCTCACTGCAATGGCAACAGGAAACCCAAATCCTGAGTGCCTGCTCCTTGCCCTGTGTGCAGAAGTACTGCATGTTGGAGGATTATTTTCTTTAGTAAGATGAGAATATTTTGACCACCAGTTTAATCATGAGACTGCATTTTACCACTAGAAAGGGATTGACTGGTCTGACGCTCTGGTCCCTTGAGACAACATGGTCCTTTCGTGTATTTGTCCTGCAGGAGCTGATTATTTTTAAGGCTGTGAAAGCCCTTCTGACACTGACAAAAAAAGTCAGCCGCAGCAGATCAAGGCCTGTTACACATTCCTCTAGGAAGATAAAAAAATGGATGACCTCTACATCAACAAGAAATGCAATTTATTCCAAATGCCAGCAGTTGTAAGATGTGACGTTGCATCTTTCTCACAGCAGAGGACAAAGAGGGGGAGGAGAGAGGCAGCTCTGCACACCATGGCTTTCCTCATCAGAAACACATAGAACCCTTCAAGTGGCACAACTGAAACATCACTGTGTTCTCAGCTAACCACAGCTAAAGTGACTTTTCACAAAGAAACCATTTCTGTTCAAGCTAGGCTCTATCACAACATTTATTTTATCCCGCAGAGTTTTTGATTTTACAGAATTCTTGAGACTGCCAGAATTTTGCAGTTAGAGAACCTGCCTATTGGGACTCTGTCATTTGGGCCTGTTGATTGGATCCTAGGGAATTATCCACATTTGAGCTCCAGTTGCCTGGGGCCAAATACACTAATTCCACTTCCAAATGTATGTCCTGCTTGGCAGCTCAGCCTCCGTGCTAGATTATCTCTACCTACAATTTAATTAAAAAATAATCACCCTTTGCTTCCCTCATCTGGGACTGAGTGCTGTGCACATGCATGAGGATCCACTACTTACGTGACACGCTTTGCTGGACAGAATGAGCACGGAAAAGACTCGGAGGAGTTTTCCTGCCGAGCCTTTTTAGCAAATGATCACGTTCGTTCACGCTGAGGGAGAGAAAAAATACACCAGTGAGTGACCAGATAATTTCACGGTAAAAGTCAACTGTATTTAATTAACTTGGCAGCTTTGACTTTGTCAGTATTTAAGATGGCTGTAGGATGAAAAATAATTCTTTGTTTAAACTGCACATTATCAGGAGAACACTCTAATAATGGAAACTCCTCCTTTCTAAGGTCATTTTGTGTAAGTTTACATTACGTTAATCCATCCCTAACATTACCAACATTGTGATTTCTGAAAGCCCAATGCATATAAATTATTACAAACCATATCAGAAGTCTGACATCAAGTGATATGAATATTAAAAATGAGATTTCTCTTTGGTATTATGCATGTGAATCATGGCACCCACAAACTGCCTTAGAGAGAAGGAGCAGAGCAAAGCATTGTGGCTTAGCACATAGTAAAAGGCTTCTATCACACCTGCAAAATAGCTTGAAGCAACCAAAGTTGGGACGACAGTTAATTCTGTCTTCTAAAGAACACTTTCATTTTCACCTCCCATACTGGAAATAAAACTTTCTATCCAGTTCCTGATTAAAAACCACTTTGGTTTACACAGTTCCTGTAAAAGGTTTGAAAAATTATTACTGAATTTGCAGAAAGTAAAAATACAAACTTAGCGTGAAAAAACACAGTATGCTTACAATAGGTTTAACATAAGTATGCAAATCATGAGAGATACTCTCCACTCATTTTAATTAAAAACACAACCCATTTCATGAAGAACTTTATGCCCAGAATTAACAAACGATGACTAAGATCCTGATCTTTTACAGCATTTAATTATGTACACAAGTGCCACTGAGTTCAATGGGGTTTTAAAATAATGTAGGTGTCCAAATCTGATAGCACTGGAGCTTCAAATAAATGTTATGTATCAGATTATTTTGAAAAAGATATTACAAGTCTATGTTATTTCAAAGTTTATCTGCAATCGAGTTTTGTTTTTTTTTTTCTATCTCACCCTTACTCCTAACACTGAGATGGAGCCAGGGCACAGAAGGGATCTGTTTGCTAGTGCAGCTCCTTGGACATCTTTATCCCATTTGCACCACATTTACACTGTGCTTCCATTTTCAGTCTGCTTGTTCTTTTATGTCTTTATTCACAAGCAGTAATTCCACTGGTTTTGCTGCAAACATGGATACAGACCTGAATGCCAACACTGATATCTGTCTTGGGTTAGATTACAAATTCATATACATTTGGTGTATGGAATGGAAATCCCAGCAAGTACAGCTGCTGCTGTCAACAAGCTTACAACAGCTTTAAACAAACAACGCCCTTTCATTGAAACAGTTTGCTAACTTCAAACAAGTGAGTAACCAAAGAATCTCTGAGATGCCTGTAATATGTAATCCAGTCAAGTAGGCTTATATTCCACTTAATAGTCCATTAGGGTAATATCCACGCTCTGGATATCAGAGTCCTCTGTTCAGTGCATAATGAGATGTCCATGAAAGAAAGGGACGAATCCTTCTCTTTTTCCTGTGCTCTCTAAGCTCCAACACCTGAACTACAAACTTGTGCAGACTATGGACCCCTCCTTAAAACCTTTACAAACTGCCAGCATTTTTAGACATGTTGTCCCTTCCCTTCTTTCCCCTGGCGCCTCAGAATCCCACCTACAACAGAGTCTCCAGGTTGCTTTCCCTGCCAGCAGTCATCAGTAGTCCCTCAAAACAGAAGTTGGTATCAGATTTGGAAGAAAAACTTACAAACAACAACAACCAACAAACCAGTAAGATTGATTGACACACTCAGCTGGTATAGGTAATTTTTTTCCCAAATGTCTTATCAACCCCTGGTTTGATCTGCATGTGTTCAAAGAAGAAAGGCTCACAGGTTTCCACTAAAACCAGGGTTACAGCAAGGAAGCTTCTAAAAATCTTGTAAGATCCAACTGGTTACAAAAAGCTGGCTGTAAGAAAACCAAGTACACACACAAAGAAATTTCCAACACCTCAAAGCAGGCAGCAAAATAGAAAGCATGTACTACAAAGAATCACCAGTAAGGGGATGGCAGGCAAGATGTGAGGTTTCTCTAATCTTTAACGAGCTTACAAAGTCAGCAGCCTGCAGAACCAGTCGTTACCAGTGCAATGCTGTATTGTGCAACATCCTGCTGACTGCTGGGTAACTAGTATGTAAACTGACTGGTGAGTGTAGCAAAACACTGCCTGGATCTACTGCTGTCCTGTGAATTTCCTGTGAAGGGAAATACTTGGTCATCTTCTACAGGTAAAGAACATACAAGTGCAGCCTTCCCTGTCTCAGTAGAACTGGAGACCAGTCTTGGATAGATGGCTTAAAAAAGGGATGAAAAATACTTGTTTTAAGGGACAAATAAGCAACATCTGTGACAAAATTCTTAGATTGAGAATAGAATTACTCACAGCAGCAAAAGGCATGAGGATCAAATTCTTCATCTGCTGGCCCACCACAGGCACAGAAGTGCAGGATGGTACCTGCTATAGGCCAATAATGGTTAGCTCCTCAGGCTTCTACATGCAGTGTGTGGAGAACAGTGTGCTGCCAAGGGACTTCTGACCAGGAGTGACACAGTGCAGCTCTAAGGAAGCCAAAGCTAGACTATCTTTGATATTGGTAATTATAATGAACAACTTCTAAACTGAATCCCATCTGATTTTCCCCTTTGGGAAATTAGAGTGGATCATATCCATGCAAAAAAAGAAAAACTCACAGCAGAATTACAAGACTCGTGGTTTAAGCACAAGGGATGACTAAATAAGTAAGTCAGGATGAGTCAGGTACTATAAAATGAGCTCTTAATACATAGAAGTAAATTCAACATAGCTCTTCTGAAATGGATGAGTATTTGATTTACCAGCAGATATTAGATCACCAAATACAAGCCCTGAAAGGAAAGTGAAGTACATTTCTTAGCTAGATTGAAGTGTTTGCATGGAATACCAGAGGAGTCCCTGTTCTCAGAAAAGGTTTTTGTCTGCTACCAACAGATAAATAAAGACTTCTCAGTCTCCCACACACACTGATGCAAAAACTAAGTTAGGCCTTATTCACAGAACGGTTTGGGTTGGAAGGAATCTTAAAAATCACCCAGTTCCAGCCTCCCTGCATGGGCAGGGACACCTCCCACCAGCTCAGGTTGCTCAAAGCCCCATTCAACCTGGCCTTGAACACTTCAGGGATGGGGCATCCACAGCTTCTCAGGGCAACTTATTCCAATGCCTCACCACCCTCATACTGTGTAACAATCAGAACCAGTGCTCAAGCCCTACTGTGGGATCTAAGGATGGCATCTTAGGATGGATTGAGGCAAAAGGATAAGAGAACATGAGATCATGCTCTGAATATTGGATATAGCTGTGTTTATAATCAGGACCTCAAAAATGGTGTTAGAATGGAAGAAATCAGAAACCCAGACATCCTTATGGGAGCCAGTGACCTGGAGAGTGACAGTGAAATATGCTTAAGATGGTTTGTTACTGACCTCAGAAGGGGCAAGGGAGAGACACCATTCATCTGTAATTATATGGACAAAGAACACAGACAAAATGCTTTGAACTAAACAAAACAAATAGTAGATTAGAACAAAAGCTATTAAAAAACAACCAAATTCTGAGGGTTACTATAAAAAAAATTCAAAGAAGTCATTACTCAAGTCATCTAAAAGCAGATTCATTTGATATCACTAATGAACAATACCTTGGGCCAGAAATAACTTTGCAGTGGCTTCCTAAAAGGGTCAAGATAATTTGTCTGCCTGGAAGTCTGCACTAACAGCATCACACAAATTCATTAAGTGAATGACAAATCAAAAGGTAAACTAAAGGCAAGTTTTTTTTCATTCTATTAATAAAATTACTTTCATTTAAATATCTGAATTGCTCTAAGGTGTCAACAGAGACCTTCATTTTATTTTTTTGTGTTCTCCTCTTCTCATCCCTCACAAAAGCAAACAGCCCTTAAATCTAGGCAACAAACATCTGGCTTTACACATTCAAATGAGATGCATCAAAACAAACAGAATAATTCAAAGCTGACCACAAGGTCCCACTGGCTCATTTGCTCAAGTAATTAAAAAAATATGAGCTTCACCACCAATTAACCTACTGAGCACTAATTAGCATTAATGAGGATTTGCAGAACTTGGTATAGCTTGACCCAGAATGTCCTCCCAAGACTACTAATTGGCTGGTGGCAAAAGCAGGGCTCACAAAGAAGGGAAGGTTAAAGTGGAAGCAGGTGTCTCTTAAATTGGATCTTCCCTGGAAAAACACACACAGTTAAAAAAAATAAATAAATCAGGGCCTCACTTCATTTACAAGAACTGAACTCCTCAGAAATTATTTTGTGTTTCTTTAGGAATTACTAGAGAAGATGGAGCACAGGAACACCAAATGAGCAAAGACACTCAGCTGCCATTGGTTTTAACCCTCTGCCCTTCTAGATGATTCAGAATTCAGTCAGATACACACATATGAAATAATTTTGTTTTGTATCTGTTTTTTCACTTACTAGAAGGAAGAACCGAGTTACTAGTGAAGCCTTACCAGAGCTGCTGAAGATGACACAGAGCACAGAAGTATGTCACAGCTGCTCTCCCTCTGCCTTAAAAATACACAATGAACTGGTGGCAGAGACAGGTAAACCATTGTACCACTTGGTTTGAAACAGAAAATCCACCAAAGCTTAGGCTGAAATTCTGCCCTTAACTCCACAGCCTCACTCCTACCCATATGCATTTTCAGCCTCTTTCTTTCCACTGTCACATACTCCATTAAACATGTTGTTGCCTGAGAAGCTCTGCCTGGCCTATATTCCTCTCCTGTTGGAAGAAATGTCTTGCAAGATGTTGTCCTCACACTGTCACAGCAGGGAGGGAGGGAGGGAGAGAAAGGAGAAGCCTCTCTCTCTTAGCTGTGGGTTAGATTTTTATGTGAGTAGAGGATACTCTTCTCCGCCTTTATAAAATTTAAAATTAAAACATAATAATGTATTTCTTCCCTACATTCCAAATAATAAATTGTAAAAAAGCTTGCTGTTTCTTTGTTGACATGTTTCTGTCACTGAAATTTACATAAAATACATAAAAAACCGTAAAATAGGAAGAGCAAGAAAAATTGTTTGAAATAGCCTTCATCCATTCTAATCACCAAAATGTTTATAAGCAGACTGTTGATTTTCATTTCAGTCTCTTGGTTGTCAAACTCTATTAAGTTTCTTCTAAAGAAGAACCAGAACTTTGAGCAGTATGACTTCTCCCAAAATGTCACCTGGCAATGGGGACTCACTAGTCCTTCTCTGGCTGCAAGGACACACCAAAAATTACTGAGGGTTTATTCACAAGTTCCACCTCACACCTTTCATGCAGCCTTAACACTGCTTAAAGGCTTACAGGCTCAGCCATGGTCCTGGTGGACAAAGAGTGTGTACCATAAACCAGGCAGAGTATGTGTCCATACCTTTGTAACTGGCCAGAGGACATCTATTTCCTTCCTCAGACAGTCCCCACTGGCTCAGTGCACTGCTCTGGTACAGCCACAGACATCAGTTTAACTTGTTTCCTTTCAATTTAGACTCAATTGCATTAATTGAATTCACATAAAGGAGTTGCTAGCTACACAGCAGGCAGAGAGATGGCAACAAACACATTTGTCGTAAGGAGAATGTAAAAGAAACATTCTTAAAGACCAAGAATTCAAAATGAAAGCATGCTAATAATTTCAAATGCAAGTCACACTAATGCTAAGGTTTCAGCAAAACTCTGCATGCTCAAATACCTAGAACAACCCAGGGCTGTGGGATAGAGGCCTGACTGGCTGAGTGAGCAAAAGTACCTCCATCCTCTGGGCTTTGGAGACACCACAGAGAGGAATCACCCTCCTGTAAGGGGCAACAGCAGCCTTCTGCTGGTTTCTCTCTTTCCATCCACAAATGGGAGATGTTATTTTTGGTTATCTAGCACTGGATTGCAGGAATGTTTTACTATGAGGTCAATCAGGGTAGGTGGTCTTTTTAATTTAAAAGGCAAACAGGCATTACTGATAATGAAGCTGCAGTGTAATCAAAGGAAATCTCCAGAGCATTTCTCAAGGAAGTGTCTGAGGCATATAAACAGTAAAACAAAAATTAGCATTTTCTTTGCAGAGTCAGCATCTCCACACACTGCTCCTTAATCACTCAGGATCTAGCTGAAATAAAGAGACACACAAATCCATGCTCCTTCTGCATTTTTCTGTAAATATTCAGTAAGCCATCAACAAAGTACCAGACTATAGCTAGAAGACCAAAGGCACCACAGGCACAAAGTCACCAGGCACAAACCACAGAGCAATGCAGACAAAAGAGTGGCCTGTGCCACTTGCAGGCTGAGAGGTGCAAGAAGTTACCTGTCAGAGGTGACTCCTGCACCAAGACAACTGGGCTTTATGGAGTACCTCATCCTTTCTGAGGCTTCAGCAACAGCCAACTCTCCAGGGAAGCTGGAGGTCTTATGCCCTGCCATGGTATAACATCTCCAGGCCTTGTTAGTGCAACAGCTCCCCTCCAGCTGCTTCCCAAGCAAATGCCAGGGCCACAGGGTAGAACTTCCTTGCCCTAGAGAGGAGGCAACTATTTAAGGAACTTGCCCGCTTTAAGAGTTATATTTGACATTATCCAGCCAAATGTTTGTCTGTTAAGTATCAAACACATCTGGATGTATGGCACTGCAAGACTGACTTGGACCATACTTTAAGCAGCCATGCAGTGGTGAGGTCTCCAGGCCTGCAATACACTGTACTGAGCTCAGCTCACAGGTGGTTGCAAGTAATTTATCCTGCCTAGATGTAAAAAGGTTGAGGGTCACACAACTTCAGCAGCAGCAGCTCCATGGACATCCTTTGTGGTGACTGATGGCTAAAGTGGTTTCTGCCCTTAGCAACTGCTCAGAGAATCTGACAGTGCTCTCCCCACACCACCCCACTTCCTTCAACCTGTTTATCACATGGACCCACAAACAGTTGAGCTGATCCAACTGAGGACATAGGGCAAAGATGGGCAAACATGACCACAGCTGGTAAGGAATGGTCTAGAAAACTCTCAAGTCAGCCTTGCAGCCACATCAACAAAACCCCACGGATCCATGTCCCTCACCAACCTCCCTGGAAAAACAGTGTTACAGCTTGTGATTTGGCATGGAAGTGTGTTGTTCACCAAAACAGCAGCTTTTCTTATTACAGGACTGCAGGACCCCAGCATGAAGGAGGGCCTGCAGCCAGCACTCAGCAGCAGGTCCCTTCTCAGGTGCATGCAAGTCTGCCCATGTTGCCACATCAGCTCGTGCCAGTGGCAGAACCATCCTGCAACAGCAGGCAGGCATAGCCACGGTGTCACGAGGTTCAGCCAGCCCTGTGTGCAGCACCTGGGCTGAGTGTAGAGTTCTGGGACCAAATTCTCTACTCCAATCCCACAAAATCTGCTTCTAGTTACCATATCAGAGAATCATAGAATGGTTTGGGATGGAAGGGATCTAAAAGATCACCTTTTTCCAAGCGCCCTGCATAGGCAGGGACACTTCACACTAAACCAGGTTGCTCAAACCCCATCCAGTCTGGCCCTGAACACTTCCAGGGTGGGGGCTTCCACAGCCTCCCTGCATAACCTGTTCCAGTGTCTCACTACTGGAAGCTGGTCCTTAAAGTTGTACAGCTGGAAACAGGACAAAGCTTTTCCTTCTGGTGACAAGAAAGCATGATTTACATTTTCTTTTGATATTAACAATGTCCTAAGGCAGAAAGCCAAACAGATCACTCCTTTTACCCTAAAATCACTTGGACAATCCATTCAAGCCTTCAGTTTTGAAGCTGTTATGCTTAAACTTCTTTCCAAGACTACCTTTTTAAACAGAAGCCAGTATTACCAAGCACGTTTTAAAAATAGCATATAAAAAAGCAGATACTAAACATCACAAGCCTCTCAGAAAAGCAACAACCCTAAGAAAATAATAAATGAGATCCCTTTCTGCTTAGAGTGACTTCCATTTCTAAGCCCTGCAAACATTAAGCATGTGTTTATGCACTTCATTATACAGAGGGGGTAGGCATTATTGTCAGCTGTCCCAAAGCCAACTAACTTGACACAAAGTTAGAGCTGCCCAGTTTTGCATTCAGCCTTTCCAAAACGTGGAAACTGACTCAATATAAATGCCTGAGAAGCAGAAAAGGCTAAGTGTGGCTTCCTGCTTTTCAGCTACCCTCCTTTTGGTATCAGTGCTGTTTACTTCTTGTCCGTAAGTGCCTCACTTTGCACTTACTCTAGTGGGTGCTTGGTCATATCCTCTAAAGATAAGGTGGCAATACAGTTGCATTTGAAACATTCTTTTCCTACTAATTTTTTCAGAAGTAGTCACCTTGGAGGTTGAACTTTTCCATGCTTGGTCTCTATGTAAAAGTGGTTTGTTTTGTTTTCTAAAATCCAACTTTCTGGTTTAAAAAATTCTACTTACATACTTTGATGGAAGTAAAAATTACTTTTGTGCTCAAAAACTCAAAACTCCCATCAAGTTTTTTCTTCTTTCTCTTTAGAGAAAAAAGAAAAAATTTCAGGGCAACAGTAAAAACTTAAACTTTGAAAGTGTCTGGATACACCTTAGAGCTAATCCCAGGACATTTGGTTGATCTGTGAAAAAAAGCATTTATTTCCTTTAAGCTTTTAATTATTTTCTAACTGTCCACCAAAAAAATTAATACCTAGTACAAGTTTGGTTTTCTTCATCCTTGGTACACATAACTTTGTACCTTATTCTTCGCCACAAATCAGAGTTCTGAATGCAGGCTGTCCTGCCTCTCTTCCCAGACTGGCTTAGCCAGTGGAGAAGCCCAGGCAGGCTGCTGAAGCCATTACGCTGGACTAGCTGTTACGGAGCAGTTCTCCTGCTGTGCAGCCTGGAGTGAAGATTCCTCCTCTCCCCTGTGGAGATCCCCAGTGCCCAACCCAGTAGCTCAGGATTAGGCATGAGGGAGACTGGCCCCTGAATCAGTTTTAACACTTATTTTATGTTCTTTTTTTCCTAATCTTTCCCTTCAATTTACAGCTTTGTTTTGGTCTTTGTTCTGATACTGTACCTCCTTCAACTCTGACTTTGCTAGCAGATTTGATCACAGCTCTAAATCCTTCTCCAGGTCACCAAGTTTTAACCCTATTTGTGCACTGGATCTTCCTCAACTGGTTTGCACTAGAAGCTGGGCACTTGGGTCCCTGTGCTAGTGCCATCCCACCTCTGCTTCAGCCTCCACACTGCTCAACTCAGAGCAACATCAAACCTAGTAACTTCAAGTACCTCACACACAGGAGTTAGAAATGCCAGAAATTAAACAGTACATATTAAAATGAGAAAACAACATGATGATTCCTTACCAACATGGGACAGGAGGGAAAGA